>NC_036654.1:3957579-4045251 GCF_002806865.2 Cucurbita pepo subsp. pepo | reverse complement strand
CCGGAAGCGTCGCTGAAGCTCCAGAGGGGGTTGCATCGTCTGGAAGCGTCGCTGAAGCTCCAGAAGGAGTTGCGTCGGCCGGAAGCGTCGCTGAAACTCAAGAGGGGGTTGCATCGGCCGGAAGCATCGCTGAAGCTCCAGAGGGGGTTGCGTCGTCCGGAAGCGTCGCTGAAGCTCCAGAGGGGGTTGCATCATCCGTAAGCGTCGCTGAAGCTCCAGAGGGGGTTGCGTCGTCCGGAAGCATCGCTGAAGCTCCAGAGGGGGTTGCGTCGGCCGGAAGCGTCGCTGAAACTCAAGAGGGGGTTGCGTCGTCCGGAAGCATCGCTGAAGCTCTAGAGGGGGTTGCGTCGTCCGTAAGCGTCGCTGAAGCTCCAGAGGTGGTTGCGTCGTCCGTAAGCGTCGCTGAAGCTCCATAGGGGGTTGCGTCGTCCGGAAGCATCGCTGAAGCTCCAAAAGGGGTTGCGTCGGCCGGAAGCGTCGCTGAAACTCTAGAAGGGGTTGCGTCGGCCGAAAGCGTCGCTGAAACTCCAGAGGAGGTTGCATGGGCCGGAAGACTCTTGCTTAAACATCAGAGGTGAAGCAAGTGGGAGTTGATGTTGAGTTGCTCAAAGATTCACTGAGTGATGTTGTAGCGGATACTCATGAAACTCCTGAGACTCTTGCTGAGAAACCAGAGGTGAAGCAAGTAGATGTTGAGGTTGAGTTGCTCAAATATTCACAGAGTGATGTTGTAGCGGATACTCATGAAACTCCTGAGACTCTTGCTGAGAAACCAGAGGTGAAGCAAGTGGGAGTTGAGGTTGAGTTGCTAAAAGATTCACATAGTGATGTTGTAGCAGATACTCAAGAAACTCCTGAGACTCATGCTGTTGGCGAGGAACCCGGTCTATCATTCAAAACACAGAAGGCGATACCATTTCACTCGGAGGTTAGTTGAAGATGGTGATGTGTTTTGAGAAGATAGAGGGTGCAAAGAATCCAGCAAACATGTTGACAAAATGTGTTGATGTTGGAATATTGAGGTTGTGCAAAACCTCAATTGGTATGGTGCAGTGAAGATGCTCATGGTCGTTTGAGAGTGAAATTCTTGGTTGACTAGATCAGTCTCCAAGTGGGAGAATTGTTAGGCTATGGAGCCTGATACTTATTTATAGCTTGGTCAACGGTTATATCCGGTAAAGCTATATTTGGTAAAGCTATATATAGTAAAGCTATATATGGTAAAGCTATATCCGGTAAAGCTATATATGGTAAATAGCTATATATAGTAGATGGCTAAATCTGGTAAAGCTATATATAGTAAACTAAACCATATATATATCTGGTCTGGTAAAGCTTTGATGTACTTTTCTATTCTCTGTACTCTCTCTTGTTGTACATACCTGAAGTCATCAATACAAAATCCTTTTAGCCAGAGTTCTCCTTGCAACTTTCTCTATCCCATTCTTTGTGTTCATTTAGATCGAGCGTGTGCGTTGTTGTGCGATCCTAACGACTGGTATCAGAGCTAACGACTGATATCGATCCTAACAGATTATATAAGACCAAAGAGGAAGCAAAATCACAAATCTGGAGATGATGATGATTCTATAAATTCAACAGAAGACATTGGGGATGCTCTAATCCTCAGCGTAGATAGTCTAGAAATTTCGTGAAGGTGTATCTTGCCGACAACAAAGATTTGAAGATTGAAGAAAAAGAGGATGTCTGCATAAAAACTCCGGCTGGAAATCAGTGAACATTAAAGGATGTCAGATATATGTACAACACAGGTTATGTAACAGAGTTTAGGAAGAGTTCGTGAAGGATGTCAGATATATGTACAACACAGGTTATGTAACAGAGTTTAGGAAGAGTTCGTGAAAGATTGTGAAGGGTGCTATGGTGGTAGCACATGCCATAAAATCTGGAACCTTATACACCACTGCAGAGGGTAAGAACATGGCTGTTGTTGCTGAGAGTGCTTCAAATTCAAGTCTATGACACAATAGACTTGGACATATGAGCGTTAAAGGAATGAAGACGCTGGCTGCAAAAAAGAGTTTCGGAAGGTCGGAAATTTGTTGGTGTAACGACCCAACTTATCATATAAGTAGCGGTCAGGGCCGTTACAAAAGATAATGAGATTTATTTGGAACATGATGAAAATCATGCCGAATTTTATTAGAAATCATGTGCAGAGGTAAAAAATAAAAACAATGCGGCCTAAAGCTATTTAAAACAAAGAGGAAATTTAAAATCAAAAGAAAGTCTGATGTGACCGCCTAGTTCCCCCAAACTAGGCATCCACGACATAGTTTAAATTAATAACAAAAGTGCGGAAACATCTCTCCCATAAAATGAGACTACAAAAAAAACATAAAAATCCTTGAATCGCACCGTGACTGACTTTGGCATCCTACTCGTCACCTTCGTGCCACAGCTTCGCCTGAAAATCATTTAAAAAAAACAGGGTGAGTATAAAAATACTCAGTAAGGAACTCCCCTATTGGGGTCAACATATGAATCGTCACAAGGCGATCAACCAAAACACGCATCACGTGATTAATGCCACCACAACATCAACGCCACTTTTACTCCAGTGGTTATTCCTAGTTGGTTACCCAAAACACACAGCGTGTAACCATTACCACAAGGATCTCACCTCCTTATTTCCTCTAATTGACTATCCATTGCTGGTTACCCGAAACACACAGCGTGTAACCCTTACTGGATACACGTTTTCTAGAATCACCCCAAAGGTGACTATTGGTGGCTAGTTACCCGAAACACACAACGTGTAAATATTACCACATACCCCTTAACCATGGCTACCTACAAGCACAATATGCTGGCAATCGACACCTATTCGGACTAAACAACCTAACCATATTACACAACAATCAGATTACACAACAATCCGATTACACAACCATTCGATTACACAACCATCCGATTACACCAAAATCCGATTACACAACAATCCAATTACACCATAATCTGATTACACAACCATCCGATTACACCAAAATCCGATTACACAACAATCTGATTACACCTATCCAGACTACACAACCTAACCATATTACACCACAAACAGATTACCCAACCATCAGGTTACATAACAATCAGATTATACGATAATCAGGTTACAAACAATTACACACAACGATCAGATTATACTCAGCATTCAGATTATTACACAGAACACAGCCATTGAACGATTTTGTTCGACCCATTTTCAAAAAAACCAAAACGTTTATTTTCAATAGGTGTGCCCCTTAACCAAAACGTTTATATAGTATGTGGCTTGAGTATTTTGAGAAATACTCAATAAGTGACCTCCCTATCGAGGTCAAATGCAAACACACATAGTTACATGCACGAGACCTATGATAATAGCCTACGTTCCTACGACGGCTTTCCTAATGGACAACTTGGATGTGTAATTACTTTCCCTACACACAGTACACACGTGCGATGGACCCACCAGTCGGTTCACATATCTTTTGGGCCCTTTTCTGGTCGAGCGAGCATTCTCTGGGAGATACTGATGTCGAACACTCGTTAGGAGTAGCAACTGTCACATCAGTACTATGTAAGTCGGGGTTGTTTTTCATGTTGGTTTGTCATTTCACATGACAATCAAAGCATATAATTCATGTCTCATATCATCCATATCATAACGTTTTCCATGCTTTTAAACATATCATTCCATAACGTGCACATATCATATCATGTATCATAACAATCATAATAACAATCTCTCTCATATCAACCATATCATAACGTTTTCCATGCTTTTAAACATATCATTCCATAACGTGCACATATCATATCATGTATCATAACAATCATAATAACAATCTCGCGCATGTCAGCAACATAACATATTATAACGCAATATATCATAAAGCATATCAGTTCATCAAACAGAGCATAACAATCGCATCACATAACATTCACGTGATATTTCATAACTATCTACATATATGGCCTAAGACACGTGCGAAACCACGGGGATGTGTCATCATACAACACACAATTTATAACCAACGATATTAGGGTTACTTACTTGGTTGGCCTTTGCTAGCATTCTCCCTAATTTAATTACGTTAGTTCCCACCCCTCGAAAGCGCTCCAAGCTATCGTCAGTTTTCATTTCCTATTAGGTTGCTCATCGTCTTTTGTTAGTATTTCACAATTTTAATATAATCTCAATTTAAATTTGTGAAGTGCAGCATTATAATGATCTAAATGACCTTATTTAGGGTCGAATTAAGTTTGGGAGGATCTAAACGGTGGAAATAAGGCTAAAATATGAATACCGAGCCGAATATCCGAGAAACTAAGTTGTGGAACCGCCACGTGTGCAGGTTGTTTTCAAGTCAAGGTGTGGGTCGCATGCGGGCACTTGGTTCACGGGTTGTGGTTCACGAGTTATGGGCTGCTGCAGACCAGTTTAGGTTTTGGCCCAAGGCATTAGTGTATTGGGCCGAAACGTGGGCCGTGGATAGAGGCGTGCGCGTAGGCTGGTTGCAGCTGCAGGGTGGCAGTCTGGTCTTGGTTTTGGGCCGAAATGGGTTAGGCCTCGGTAATGTGGTATAGGCACATTTGGATACTCGATTCGGATCTGACCTGAAGTGCTAAGATATGATTCAAAGTATTCAAAATGAAGATATAATTTAGAGTAGTTGAGATATGATTCAAAGTATTCAAACTACCAAGATGTTAGGAGATTGTTAGTAGATTTGAATTTATCTATATTTCCATAATTTACTATTTCTAGGTAGTGTATAAGCCTATAAATATTGGAATGGTGTAACTTTAAGCATTGAGTCAGAAAACAATAATAAAGCACGGCAGCTTTGATCTATTTCTATCTATTTCAACATCCCTTTTCATAACAAATTTGGTATCAAAGCCAAGTTCCTGTCAACGAGGGTGAGTGATTACTTTTTTTTCACAAAACAAAAATGACAGTAGCTTGTTTTTCTTCCTCTGCACCGCTGTTACCAATCTTTAATGGTGAGAAATATGAGTGGTGGAGCATTAAGATGAAGATCTTGCTTGGATCGCAGGAGTTATGGGACTTGGTGGAGCACGGGTTTGTTGATGTATTAGAATCCACAATAGAAGAAAATGAGAGACTAAGAGAAACCAAGAAAAACGATGCCAAGGCTCTATTCATTATTTAGCAAGCAGTTCATGAAAGTATTTTTTCACGAATTGCAATAGCAACCACATCAAAGCAAGCATGGTCAATTCTACAAAAGAAATTTCTAGGAGATTCATAGGTCATAACAGTGAAATTGCAATCTCTAAGACGTGATTTTGAAACTCTGCTCATGACGAATGACAAATCAATTGCTGACTTTTTGTCAAGAGCAATGACAATAGTCAGTCAGATGCGTACCTATGGAGAGAAAATTTCAGATAAACAATTATTGCAAAGGTGTTGAGAAGCTTAACTCCAAAGTTTAACCATGTGGTGGTTGCCATAGAAGAAGCTAAGGATCTATTAATACTCTCCGTTGATGAACTGATGGGCTCGCTTCAGGTTCATGAGGCAAGAATCAATAGATCATCAAAAAGGAAGGAAGAAAAGACACTACAAGTGAAGGAGACATTATGGCATCTCAGATATGGACATCTTCATATGAAGGGCCTGAAAATACTTAGGGATAAAGATATGGTTTTTGTTTTACCAAGAAATGATACAACTAATTTATGGGAAGGAAGGATGCATTTATGTGAAGGATGCATTTATGGGAAGCAGACTAGGAAGTCCTTTCCGGTTGGAAAAACTAAAAGAGCTTTACATTATCTAGAAGTAATTCATACTGATTTATGTGGGCCAATGCAAACAAAGTCCTTGGGTGGGAGTATATACTTTTTACTATTCATTGATGACTATATTCGCATGAGCTGGGTTTACTTCCCACAACATAAGTCAGAAACTTTTCAGAAGTTCCAGATTTTTAAAGCTATGGTGGAGAACCGAAGTGATTGTCACATTAAAGTTCTTCGCACATACAGAGGTGGCGAGTTCATATCTAAAGAGTTCAATGTGTTTTGTAAAGAAGAGGGCATCCAAAGGGAGTTAACAGCTCCCTACGCTCCAGAACAAAACGGAATTGCTAAACGAAAAAATCGAACTATTGTGGATATGGCAAGAAGTATGTTACAAGCAAGGAGACTTCTAATCCAATTTTGGGCAGAAGCTGTAACAACATCTATTTATCTATTAAATCTCTCACTAACAAAGGCTGTTATGAATCGAACTTCTTATGAAGCATGACATGGAAGGAAACCATCTGTAAGTCATTTACGAGTCTTTGGTTGTGTTGCTTATGCTTTGAAACATCCTCAAACTCGTCAAAAGCTTGATGAAAAAACTAAAAAATACATTTTCATTGGCTATTGTACTTGATCAAAGACATATAAATTATACAACCCCCTTAGTGAAAAGATTTTAGTTAGAAGGGATGTAATATTTAATGAAAACGTGAGTTGGGATTGGAGTAAAGAACATGAGCAGCAAAAGATTACAGTTGAAGTTTCTCCAAATGAAGAGACAAGGCTCAACTCCAGTGCATCTCCTAGTGCCTCCACTACACCACAAAATGTGTCAAATTCATCATCTTTAGCATCACTAAACAACAATTCTTCTCTTGAAGAACTTTTGGATGTGACACCTCCAAGGAAGTATAAATCTTTAGCTGACATATATGCATCATGTCAATTTGCTCTTATTGTTTCAAACCCTATGAATGATGAAGAAGCAACTGAAGAAGAAGAATGGAAGAAAGCCATGGTAGTAGAGATGCAATCCATTGAGAAAAATGGAACCTAGGATATGGTTGACTTACCAAACGAAAAGTTTTATGGAGATTTACAAGAAAAGATCTATGTAACACAACCAGAGGGATTCATAAAAGAAGACAAAGAAACAAAGGTATACAAGCTAAGACGACATTATACAGGTTAAAGCAAACATACTTACGAAGGCTTTGTCAAAAGAAAAGCTCTGTACTTGGCATCTGTAACTTTGAATCAAGGGAGAGTGTTGAGATATGATTCAAAGTATTCAAAATGGAGATAAGATGTAAAGTAGTTGAGATATGATTCAAAGTATTCAAACTACCAAGATTGTTAGTAGATTTGAATTTATCTAGATTTCCATAATTTACTGTTTCTGTTTCTGGTTAGTGTATAAGCCTATAAAGATTGGAATTGTGTAATTCTTTAACCATTGAGTTAGAAAACTAGAATAAAGCACGGTAGCTTTGATCTATACTTATTCTTTCAATATCCCATTCCCAACATGAAGCCCATAGACTTCATCTTCTCCACTCGGTTCACACGATTCTCCAATGAAATTTCTCTCTTTTGTAATGTCGTTCTGACATTCGTTTCTCGTTGTTTTTCCTCGATTCTTCGTCGCTTCTTCTTCCTCTTCACCTCTCATGTAATTTTATTGATGGCCAACCAATTCGAAACTTGAATTCTCTTTTCCAACGATAAATCACATTGTCAAGGCATGAAAGCTTACCTTCTTCGTGTGTACAGTTCTTGGTGATTCCTTTCGTGGCTTGGGTAGGTTGTTTCGCTGTCGAATCTATGGGTTCTATCTCACCAGAGCGTTTTCTGATCTATCCCTCTCTCTCTCTCATTTTCTTTTTTTGTCTTTCCTCCTTGCAGAGTGTTTGAAGTGTGGCCGAGAGGATTTAAAAGTGTTTGGAGGAGCATGGGCATAGGGGAGGCGTGTCGTGTGGTCTTCGAACGATGGAATTTTTGCAATGCGCCAGCGTTTTCAGATTTTATTTTCATATGTTACATTATATACCTTTAAAAAGAACTTTCATCCTCGAAAGTCTCGAATTCTTGCCTTGGCGCAGGGTGTTTTTCTTTTATTTCATCCTCCCACTCCCACGTAGCTTCCTCGGTTTGGTGGTTCCGCCACCCTAACGAAGTCAATATTCCTATTACGTAACGATTTCACCTCTCAAGCAAGAATTTGAACTTGCTTTTCTTCAAACTTAAGTCTTCTTTCAAATCAAGAGGTTTATAATCTATCACATGCATAGAGTTCGTGATATATTTTCTTAGCATGGATACGTCGAATACGTCGTGTACACACGAGAGCGAGGGTGGTAAAGCTAACTTATACGCCACCAGACCTATTTGTTCTAGGATTTTGAAGGGTCCAATAAAACGGGGGGTTAGCTTGCCCTTACATCAAAACCTTAGGACAATCTTCACAGGTACTACTTTTGGGAACACCATGTCCCCTAGCTCGAATTATAGGTTTCTACCCTTACATCTGCATAGCTCTTTTGTCTGCGCTTAGCCTCGTTTGTAATGTAGACCAGTTCTCATTCACCTACTTCGTCTCAACACAATGAGAATCTACACTGTTTTTCATATAACGCTTCGAATGCTGTCATCTCAATAGTTGCTTGGAAGTTGTTGTTGTACGAGAATTCCATCAGATTTAGTTTGGTGTCCCAACATCCCGTGAATTCCATAATGCATGCTCGTAGCATGACTCCTAGAATTTGGTTCAATCGCTCCGTTTGACCATCCATTTGTGGGTGGAAGGTATTGATGAGGTCGGATATAGCTTTACCGGATATAGCCGTTGACCAAGCTATAAATACAGGGAGTAGACTTCATAACTCAACAATTCTCCCACTTGGAGACTGATCCTACACCATACCAATTAGGGGTTTGCATAACCTTAATTTTCCAACATCAACACATTTTGTCAACATGTCTGCTATATTCTTTGCACCCTCTATCTTCTCCAAACCATATCGCCTTCTTCCACTAACCTGCGAGTGAAATGGTACCGTCTTCTAATGTGTTTTGTCCTTGAATGATAGACTGGGTTTTTCACCAACTGTATGGCACTCTGACTATCTGTATAAAGGATCTTCTTGCACTGCTTCCGGCCTAATTCTTCTAGATAGTCTGTCATCCATATCATCTCCTTTCCAGCTTCAGCTATGGCCACGTACTCAGCTTCAGTAGATGAAAGAGCAACGCATTTCTGAAGCTTAGACATCCAACTCACTGCTGTTCCATCTATAGTGTAGATATACCCAGATGTGCTCTTGCTGGAGTCTACATCTCCACTCAGATCAGCATCCACAAAACCTTGCAGAACTACTTTGCCATTGCCATAACAAAGTGTAGTATTGGATGTACCTCTCAGATATCTTAGAAGCCACTTCACAGCTTCCCAATGTTCCTTCCCTGGATTTGCCATGTACTTGCTAACAACTCCCACTGCATGTGTTATGTCAGGTCTAGTGCAGACCATAGCATACATCAAACTCCCAACTGCAGAAGCGTACGGAACTGATGCCATGTGCTCACGTTCCTCAACTGTCTTGGGAGATTGCCCCTTTGACAATTTAATATGATTTGCCAAGGGGGTAGTCCTGGGTTTAGCGTTATTCATCTTGAATTTGGACAACACCTTCTCAATGTACTGCTCTTGGGATAGATTTAATGTGCCAGCAGATCTATCTCGAGAAATCCTCATCCCAAGGATCTGCTTCGCTGCACCTAAATCTTTCATCTCAAATACTGAAGACAAGCTTGCCTTCAGGTGGTTTATCTCCCTCATACTTGATCCAGCAATTAGTATATCATCCACATACAGGAGTAGAAACACATAAGAATCAGTGTATTTCTTGAGGTAGCAACACTGATCCTTTTCACTTCTGTGGAAACCACTCTTGCTCATGAAGGAGTCAAACTTCTTGTACCATTGTCTCGGTGCTTGTTTCAGTCCATACAAGCTCTTATTGAGCTTACACACCATGTGCTCCTTGCTTGGAGCTGCAAATCCTTCGGGTTGTTGCATATAGATCTCCTCGTCTAGATCTCCATGTAAAAATGCCGTTTTTACATCCATTTGCTCAAGGTGCAAATTCTCCGATGCAACAATACTCAGTAGAATTCGGATAGTAGTTAATTTCACAACTGGAGAAAAGATCTCAGCATAATCAATGCCTTTTCTTTGTGAATATCCTTTAACTACTAACCGAGCCTTAAACCTCCTTCTGCCATCTGGTTCAACCTTGATTTTGAACACCCATTTGTTCAACAGAGCTCTCTTTCCTGTAGGCAACTCAGTCAGCACCCACGTATTATTCCTTTCAAGTGAGCTCATCTCATCATCCATGGCTTGCTCCCACTTAGTTGAATCTTCCACTTGTAGGGCCTCATCAAAGGACTCTGGTTCTCCTTCGTCAGTCAGCAACAGATAATGTAATGAGGTTGAATATCTATCTGGTGCTCTGGTAGTTCTGGATGATCTTCTCAACACCTGCTCAGGTGCAACTTGCTCCACGTCTGGTTCTTCAGCAATAGGATCAGCCACGTCTGGTTCTTCAGCAATAGGATCAGGAGTTTCTTGAGCTTCTGTTGTACCATCACTGTGTGAATTTTCTTGCCACTCAAATTCAACTCCCACTTGCTTCGTAGTCTCAGAGTTTATCTTCTCTCTGTCCTTGTACATGACATTTTCATCAAAGGTCACATCACAGTGTCTTAGGATCTTCATATTTTTCTCATCCCAAAACCTATACCCGAACATGTCAGAGCCATAGCCTATGAAGTAGCATTTCACAGCCTTAGCATCAAGCTTATCTCTCTTCTCTGGATCAACATGAACATACGCAGTACAGCCAAAGGTTCTCAAGTGAGAGTACTTGAGTTCTTTTCCTGTCCATACTTCTTCGGGCAATTTGAACTTCAAGGGTACTGACGGCCCTCTATTAATCAAATATGCTGCTGTGTTCACAGCATCAGCCCAGAATGCCTTTGGCAATCCAGAATGAATCCTCATGCTTCTTGCTCGCTCATTCAAGGTTCTGTTCATCCTTTCTGCAATACCATTTTGTCTTGCCTTACCGGGAATTGTTCTTATTAATCTAATTCCCTCAGCTGCACAAAATGTTATAAACTCTGATTTGTTGTACTCTCCTCCATTGTCAGACCTCAGGCATTTGATCTTCAAGCCGGTCTGATTTTCAACTTCAGCTTTCCACTTCTTGAAGGTGGTAAACACATCTGACTTATGTTTCAGAAAGTAAACCCATACCTTCCTGCTGAAGTCATCGATGAAGGTGACGTAGTACCTTGATCCACCAAGTGATGAAACTGGAGATGGTCCCCAGACGTCTGTATGGACCATTTCCAACCGCACTTTCTTCGGTTCTCTGGCAGCCTTTGTGAAACTAACTCGTTTCTGTTTGCCCATAACGCAGCTCTCACAAAGACCCATATCAACAGATTTTAAGCCTTCTAAAGCTCCTTTCGCAGTGAGCATCTTCATTCCTTTGACGCTCATATGTCCAAGTCTATTGTGCCATAGACTTGAATTGGAAGCACTCTCAGCAGCAGCAGTCATGTTTATACACTCTGCAGTAGTGTATAAGGTTCCAGATTTTGTGCCACGCGCAACAACCATGGCGCCCTTCACAATCTTCCAGGAACTCTTTCCAAACTCTGCTGCATAGCCTGTGCTATCCAACTGACCAATAGAGATCAGGTTCTTCTTGAGACCAGGAATGTATCTGACATCTTGTAATGTCCATTGATTTCCTGCTGGAGTTTGTATGGAGACATCTCCCTTTCCTTCAATCTCCAAGGTTTTATTGTCGGCAAGATACACCTTCCCGAAATTTCCTGATTTGAAATTTCGAAACAATTCCTTACTTGGAGACGAATGGAACGATGCACCTGAATCCAAAATCCAGGATTCAGCTGGGCTATCCACACTAAGGATTAAAACGTCCTCAGCATCTTCTGTTGTGTATATAGAATCATCATCATCTTCAGATTTATGATTCTGCTTCTTCTTTAGCTTTGTACAATCTGTCCGAAAGTGTCCTTTTCCCCCACAGCTCCAACACGTTACGTTGGGTTTGTTTGGAGATTTTCCCCGGTTCTTTGATTTTGAACGCCCATGTTTGTTTGAGCTCTTTGATTTGCTTCTTCCCCTTCGATCAACACTGAGAGCATTGCCTGATGAATCTCCAGTTTCCCGTTTGCGAATACTTTCGCTGAGAACTACATCTCGAATTTCATCAAACTTCAGTTTATCAGATCCTCGGGAACTGCTGATTGCGGCAACAACAGTATCCCATGACTCGGGTAAGGATGACATCAAAATCAACGCTTTAATTTCATCTTCGAAATTAATTTCCACCGAACCCAGTTGACTTATGATCATATTGAATTCATTTATATGATCCGCAACACGTCCACCTTCAGACATCTGTAGATTGAACAATCTACGCATCAAATACACCTTGTTCATAGCCGACGGTTTTTCATACATATTTGACAGCGCCTTCATCAGATCTGACGTTGTCTTCTCCTTGATGATGTTAAACGCCACGTTTCTGGATAGCGTCAACCGGATCATCCCTAAGGCTTGTCGATCCTTGAGCTTCCACTGTTCCGTGGTCATGGTATCCGGCTTCACCCCCAACAGAGGTTCGTGAAGATCTTTCTGGTACAGATAATCTTCAATCTGCATCTTCCAGAAACCGAAATCGGATCCATCGAACTTCTCAATTCCAATCTTTGAACTTTCCATCTTCACAGATCGTGGTGAATTTTGCCTTGCTCTGATACCAGTTGTTAGGATCGATACCAGTTGTTAGGATCGCACAACAACGCACACGCTCGATCTAGATGAACACAAAGAACAGGATAGAGAAAATTGCAAGGAGAACTCTAGCTAAAAGAATTTTTATTGATGACTTAGGGTATGTACAACAAGAGAGAGTACAGAGAATAGAGAGTACATTTCCAAAGCTTTACTTGACAGGATATATATATGGTTCAGTCTACTAAATATAGCTTTACCAGATTTAACCATCTACTATATATAGCTATTTACCATATATAGATTTACCAGATATAGCTTTACCATATTTGGCTTTACCAAATATAGCTTTACCGGATATAGCAGTTGACCAAGCTATAAATACAGGGAGTAGACTCCATAACTCAACATCTATCACATGCATAGAGTTCGTGATATATTTTCTTAGCATGGATACGTCGAATACGTCGTGTACACACGAGAGCGAGGGTGGTAAAGCTAACTTATACGCCACCAGACCTATTTGTTCTAGGATTTTGAAGGGTCCAATAAAACGGGGGGTTAGCTTGCCCTTACATCAAAACCTTAGGACAATCTTCACAGGTACAACTTTTGGGAACACCATGTCCCCTAGCTCGAATTATAGGTTTCTACCCTTACATTTGCATAGCTCTTTTGTCTGCGCTTAGCCTCGCTTGTAATGTAGACCAGTTCTCATTCACCTACTTCGTCTCAGCACAATGAGAATCTACACTGTTTTTCATATAACGCTTCGAACGGTGTCATCTCAATAGTTTCTTGGAAGTTGTTGTTGTATGAGAATTCCATCAGATTTAGTTTGGTGTCCCAACATCCCGTGAATTCCATAATGCATGCTCATAGCATGACTTCTAGAATTTGGTTCAATCGCTCCGATTGACCATCCATTTGTGGGTGGAAGGTATTGATGAGGTTGAGGTCGGAACTCAACGCTTACTAAAGTCTATGCCAAAACGTCGACTTAAAGAATGGATCCCGATCCAACACTATCGACACTGGAACATGCAATCTCACAATTTCTTTTCCATACAATTGAGCTCAGTTGTCTTTACAGGGTGGTACTGTCAGAAACCACTCATACAACTAAGAGAGGAACCAACTTACTCATCTTATTCAACTTGTTACACAGTACATATATAGACAGAATAGCCACACATTAATAACGGCTAATGACTTCCCTTAACCGCTAATAACTTCCCTTAATCGCTAAACTTCCCTTATCCGCTAAACTTCCCTTAACCGCTAAACTTCCTTTAATTGCTAAACTTCCCTTAATTGACATAATTTGACATACAAACAGTAAATACAAATGAGCTAATAACTTCCCTTAATCGCTAAACTTCCCTTATCCGCTAAACTTCCCTTAACCGCTAAACTTCCCTTAACCGCTAAACTTCCTTTAATTGCTAAACTTCCCTTAATTGACATAATTTGACATACAAACAGTAAATACAAATGAATTACGGTTAATACAAGATTAAATAAACTAACAAATCATCCCCTTAATCTTGTATTTTGATCTTCATATTCTTATATTCTTCAAACCAATTCTTTCAGTAAACGTCCTAACCATATTCCTTGACAAGTAACGGACGTCGCCGCAATATACTCTGCTTCACAAGATGAAAGCTGCCGCCATTATCGCCACCTTTCTTCTTCTCTGTCTTTGTTTCAATGGGCAACTGCTTTTCATCGACAGTTTTAATTACCTGTTCTACTTGTCCGGCCAATGGCTTTTCCTCAATAGGTTTAATTACCTGTTCTACTAGTCCGGCTAACTACTGTTCCACGACAGGTTTAGTTCCCTGTGCTACTTCAATTGCACTGCCAGAAACAATGGCCTCCTTCTCCTTCTCCTTCTCTGCTTTCGTCTCTCCGGCGACCTGTTTTTCAATAGCACCACAATTGTTTCCGTCCTCCTTTTCCTACCTCTCACCATCACAGGTGACCTCCTTCTCTTTTATCTCCTCTGCTTTCGCTACCTCCGTTGCCACATTCTGGACTTCCGCCACAACGTCATCTCTCTTCTCCTCGTATTCAAACTTCATAGTTCCAACGATTTTCTCGCCATCGCTCTTCTTCTCTTCTTGCTTCTCTGTTTTTTACTCTGATTCAATCTTCACAGAGCCATCGATTTTCTCCTCATCGATCCTCTTCTCTGTTTTTTTCACAGATGCAGCCTTCACATCTCCACGTCCTTTTATCTCTACAAGTGATCCATCTCCGAACTTCACCATGCCGGTCATTGACTCGTTCAATTCCGAGAACCAACTTTGACAACCAGTCATATGATTGCTGGCTCCCAGATCTAGGAACCAAGTGTTGTTTTTCTTCTCAATTTTTTCCGGGACAACCTTCTCTTCATAAAGAGCCATCTCCGTCAACTCTGGTGAACCGAAAGTTCACACTTCACAAACTTGTACGGTAAGTAAGGCTGGCTCATCCTCATCACTTTGCATCACAGCCAAGTGCGCCTGATCCTCCCATTTCTTCGATCTACAGTCGGATGCATAATGGCCAATCTTTTGACAATTATAACACTTCACCTTCCGACATTCTGAGGCATAGTGGTCTAGGCCTTGACAATTGTAGCATCTTACCTTGCTCTTATCAGCCTTCTTCTCTTGATGAAACAAGTCGTTTCCACATCCATGACCTCTCCCTCTCCAGCGACCACTGCGACCTCGCCCTCGGCTATGGCCTCCATTGTCGCTACGTTCTTTTGCTTTCCATTCTCCTTGAGTCAATAAGACATGCTCAGCGTTCTCTTTGTTGCCACCGATCCGTTCCTCGTATGCTTTAAGACGGCCGATGACTTCCTCCATGGTCATCACCTTTAAATCGGTAAATTGCTCTATTGCCGATGCGATACGAAGAAACTTAGGAGGTACTGAGCGGAGAAATTTTTTCACCAAGTATACCTCTTCAAACTTATCTCCAAAAGTACGTATTTTATTAACAACTCCTGTCAACCTTGCTGCATAATCATCAATAGTCTCGGACTCCTTCATATTCATAATTTCAAACTCAATCTTCAGAGTTTGGATCTTTGCCTCCTTTACACGTTCAGCACCGACATGGATAGTTTTTAACGTCTGCATGCTTCTTTTGCTATCACTTTCTCTGCTAACAAAAACAACATCTCCTCAGGGATTGCTTGATAGATAGTTGCTAAGGCCATTTGATCCTTTCTTTCATCAAGATTATCCAGAGACTCAGTTGATTCGATTGCGTCCCACACCCCTTGAGCACGCAAATAGACCTTCATCTTCATAGCCCATGCTAAGTAGTTGGTTCTCGATAACGTCGGGTATTGGAGTGATACCAGACCTTCCTTTGTTGTAGACTTTGATGACATGATCTTTGGCATGTAACTTGGCTCTAATATCAAATGTCAGAAACCACTCATACAACTAAGAGAGGAACCAACTTACTCCTCTTATTTAACTTGTTACACAGTACATATATAGACAGAATAGCTACACAATAATAACGGCTAATAACTTTCCTTAACCGCTAAACTTCCTTTAACCGCTAAACTTCCCTTAACTGACATAATTTGACATACAAATAGTAAATACAAATGAATTACAGTTAATACAAGATTAAATAAACTAACCGGTACTCGATATTGAGTAGAAACAAAATATTCTATACTCCTAGAGATGGGCTCCACCAACCTAACAATTAAATTTGGACAATAATTATGAAATTATTTTCTAACAGTCTCTTTAAGTCTTAAGCTTCCGACTTTTGGAACACTTAATTCATTTCCACAATTACCCCTGCAAAGTAGTATAAAATCCAACTTCTCCCACACCCAAACATCACACCACCCCAACAAAGCAACAATTTTCCATACCAAATCTCTCAAAACCATGGCAGAAGAAGAGCAAGGCCATCATCACCACCACCTTCACCTTCACCACCACAAAGAAGGAGAAGAGTACTCTGGCGGCAACGTCGACTACGAGAAAGAAAAGAAGCACCACAAGCATCTTGAACACCTCGGCGAGCTCGGTGCCACCGCCGCTAGTGCCTATTCTCTGGTAGTTAATCAAATTCTCTTCTAATCAAATAAAAGTACAGTTAACCTCTGTTGTTCTCGTTGTTGCAGCATGAGAAGCACGAGGCGAAGAAAGACAGCGAGCATAGCCATGGGCACAAGATCAAGGAGGAAGTTGCAGCGGCCGTGGCGGTCGGAGCCGGTGGGTTTGTGCTCCACGAGCATCACGAGAAGAAGGAAGCAAAGAGAGAAGAGAAAGAGGCTCATCATGGCAAGGACCATCACCACCATCTTTTTTGAGACTTTGGCTTGAATCTGTGTGGAGTTGTTTGTGTGTGTATGTGTTTTGGCTTTGTTTGTGATGTTTGGGTTTGAAGAGCTAAATATGGCAAGTTGTTTGTAAAATAAATTGGAGATGCTTTATTACGTAATAAAATTTGTCTTTCATGTTCTTGTCCATTTTTTTTTTTTTTCCCCTTCTTGAACGATCAAACCGCGTTTTCTTTTTTAATTTGGAAAATTTTGTTAAAACATTACGTAATAAATTTGAGACGCATGGTTGGAAAAGAAAATGGCGGGCAGAGATGTGTGCATTCTAGTCGGAGGAACGGATCTATGAAGAGAGAGAAAGGGTTTGAAATTCTAGAAACGGGTCAAGAAGACGAAGTCCGTGGATTGAGTTTCGGGTTGGATCCGGTTCGGGTGATCCAAAATCAAGTTAAATTATGCGACGGCTCAGAATCCCATTTGCCTGCAGAGCTTAAGGATAGCCAACGGCCCAAGACACGCTACCCCATTTGACCTAGTTACCAACACGACCCAAAACCCATGCACTATCCCCGAGACCCGCACCCGCTAACTCGAGTTTGACAGCTACGTTTCGCGCACGTGTAGTGCGAGTGTTAGCTAAACTCCAGCCACGACTCAGTCGTCAGCTCGATCCCGTACCCTCGGCTCGTACTCGGCTGGGCTGACTTGTTGACTTAGATGGCTCGGTATACAATTCTTATTTCCTACGTTTTTCGGCACTAGAAAGTTATATTTTTATTTTATTAGAGGCATTTCGGGTCAACCAGACTTCTATCAAGCCTAATTAAAGTATTTTTTTTTTAGCTAAAAGTTGGAAATCTTCAATACTCTTAACTAAACTAAGTTTGTTGATAATATCTTATTAGTAGGTCATGGGTGAGTACAGGTTAGATTGGACATTGAACGACCGCCTCTGACCGACTTTAAAATATTTAGGGACTCGAGCCAATGCCAAACAGGTAAGTAGTTCACTTATTGGTTGGTTGAAAAAATTATATGATATGTGATGACGCATGGCCCATACAACACAAGATCTAATAGCGATTTGGCGAGTAAATCTTAGATTTTGTAAGATCAAACCCGTTCCATGACCTAGGGTGGAATTTGATAGTGGAACAAGTGGATTTTTTCCACAAAATAATTAACAACTCCAAATTTAGACTGAATCTAGAGATTTCAAAGTCCGTGAATGGTTAAAATGGATTAAGAGCTTCACTTAAGTTATAAGCCATTCATTCTTAGTTTGAAGCTCTCCATTGTCATATTAAATTGAAAGCTAAACTCAAACTACTCCCTAGACCATCATATTAAGATTAGCTACTAAGTTTCCTTTAAAACTTCGAGGGCTAAAAATCTTCGAACTTTGGAGGCCACTTTAGAGTAAGGAAAAGTTAGTTCGATTGAGGCTCACATAAAAATTCGTCCAAAAGATCTATATCATTCAAATTCTGTGAGTCCAAAGAGCAAGATTGTAGACGAAGACATGATCTCTCGACAAAGAAAATTTGGAGAAAGTCATTTATGAGTAAGTTTTTCAACAAATTAGGAAAATTCAAAATATAGTCTCTAAAATCAATGTCGTTTCTTAAATCCTAATCTTTTAACTTCATGATTAAAGAGAATTTTCTTTTTCATAAAGTTGATGAGAGCTAAAGAGGTGTAAGACGCTTTACCTAATAAGGAGTAATTCTACACAAAAGTTGACCCAAAATACATAGCCTTTGACCCTTGAATTGGAGCACCACACACAAATTCGTTACTTGAGGCTTATTTCATTAGGTTAAGGGAAAGGAAAGAAGGGTTTTTGCTTAAGGGATCGAGGGCTAATAAGCTCGAGAAGTGCCTCAGCCAATAGAGAAAAATATGGTTAAGCACGGGCGACGAAGCTAACTTCCACTGAGTTTTCTCTGGTGTATAACTTTGTCTACCATGCATGAGCGCCCACGAAACAAGTCCCTAGCCCTTCCTTGCAATGTCCTCTATAAGTTTGTAGAAGAAATCAAGGAGAAATAACTACTATACTAGGCTGTGGAATACAATTTACAAAGGTAGGAAGCCAAAGTTTCAACATTTTCCCTTAGATTTTGAGGTTGAAGACCATGATGTAGTGAGTTCAATTGAACCAACCACGTCACGCAAACTAGATCACCTTAATTTTTTGTGATTCAATTGAACCAACCTACCAAACTGGTTCTCACACCATTTCTTTTTTATCCTTAAAATTAACTCCCTACAGTAGACTGACATTTTGTTTAGAAATTATAAGGCATTAAATTATCTCAATAAATAGCGTCGGTGACATTTGAAATTTTAATGGATGAATTAATATCATACAATAAAGATGTATGCAAAGTTTGATAGACATCGAGACATGTTTAAGACTTAAATCAAGGATATGAGTAAAATGACGAAAATACTCCTACTACATCAAAATGTTAATTCATGACCTAAATTATCTCCGAATGACTTGAAATTTTATGAGTGCTAATTATAAGGACATTAATCATTGGGCATGATTTCAAAATAATTGAAATGTGTTTAGGGTGCAAACTAAGATTTGAGTAGAAAATGACGAAAATATTCGTAAGGTCTAACTTAAGTGAATACAAGACCTTAAACCCGAATGTTCTTGAAACTTCATACGACCTTAACATATGACATTATACATATAATTATGATATGTTGACATGATTATGACCTATATACTAATGTTAAGGCTTATGAACCTGTCTTTATGATGGGCCCTTGAAGCTAGGCGAATGAACTTATAAACCTAAGATTTCTTGGATCATGAACAGAGTCAAGCCAAGTAAGCTAGTTCCAGAACCGTGCACAACCCAAGCCCTAAACTTATCCTGACACCGAGACACTTAAGTATTTCTCTATCCAAACCCACCTTATGCTCTAGGATATCTTGGTATATGCATCATGATTATATTAATTCCGCATCTAGGTGGGATACCTACTCAAAAACTTTGTAGGATGTCATGATCTAGCAGTGAATGCAAAGATTGTTAGAGCCGACAAAGGCCAAATTGGAATCTAAATTCTGATTTGAGTCCGATCATGTATTCTATTAACTTGTTGTGAGGGATGCAAGGGATTTAAGGATAGTTATGAGCCAAATCAAGAGTTTGAATCCTAGTCAAAATCCGATTCAGGGGGTCTGTCGAGGGAGTTATTGACCAAATTCCAGTTCTAAATTTGGATCCACATTTCGATCATAAGTTTTCGTTCAGATTCATGTTATTTATCAATCATGTGGCCAAGTAGGCCTTCCAAAGGGAGTACCATAGAACTATGCACTAGACCAACCAACCACTTAAGACCCATGGCTCACAACCAAAGTTCCACAAAACATAAATCATATTAATATCTTACCATCCATAAGGAAGACGAATAAGAGTCTACAAATAGGTTACTTACTCGATTTTATACTCACTTTAATTCTTACATATTTTTTTAGGTAGTAACTAGAAGTTGGTCGAGGACAGGAACAAATTTAGAGCAGATGCCGTAGAGAAATAAACCAATAACCCAAAGTCTATGTCAATTTTATGAGCTATTTTGAATCTCTTCCCCTTATTGTATTTAAACTTAAACTTTATTTTGGATGAGGTAAATAATTACCATATTTTTACACCGTTGAATCAATCCCTCTTACAATTCGTACTCCAAATCGAGTCATAATAGTATCACCCCACAATAGTTACTATTCCTTCGAGAGATAGATCCATAGTGAAGGATAATGGTGAAACTCGAACAATCACAACAGAAAGAAGCAATAATATCGTGACGAGGAAACATAAGTTGATCAAAAATTGAGATTGAGAATCAAACTATCTAAATCAAAACCATGATCGAGAGAAAAACTTATACTAATTTTGTAGACACTAAGGTTGGAGATGAAGAATGACGAACAAAATCTATTAATAAAGGTACGATGATCTAAGCACAAGGCTACCATTGAAGATAGTGCTAGGACGAGTGCTCGAGTCAGACGTAAATTTTGTAGCTAATGACGCAGACAAAGCCAATTTCAAAGCCGAAGATACATACATACACATATATATATATAAAAGGGGATTTCTGAATTAATCAGTTTCATCTAACATTGGTCAACAAAATTAGAGAGATGTTATTCTTCAAAGGGAAAAGTAGTTGACACACGGCACTAAACATTGAAGATTGAGATAAGCCATCCTGTTGGGATCTCGATCATATTGCCATAAATGGGAAGTTAGTTTGGGTTAAAACATCGGTGGAAATTGGAAAGATAAGCATCTTTGATTTTAATGCCTCTCATAATAAACAGTTCAAAAGTTGCTTTCCAACAAATGTTTTATTTTGTTTATAAAAATAATGGACCAAATTTTATATAAATAATCTTTTTTTTGTTTGTTAAATTTACTCATCTTGGGGAATGGTTCATAAAAACTTAATAAAATAGGCTAGTCCTAACCTCGGGGTTATTCTCTGTGGTGCCAACTACAACCTTCGGAATATTTCTCTTAAGAGCCATAATCTTACTATAAATTTGAATTACGACTCATTTTGACATGTCAATCAATCGAGAAAGTGGAAATAGTAATCCAACACAATCTTAAGCTCCTAGAGGAACTATCTGTTAAAGACTTACTACAATTCAAGTTTAAATTTAGAGCCACAAAGGATGTACAATTCTCTATCTAGACCACTCTATCGGACCTAAAAATCGACTACTCTTATACTAGACTATTAGGATTTGAATTTATAGGTTTTGAATCACATATTGTGATTGGACTGACACGGAAAATATGGTAAATTATTGCATAATTTTAAAATAAACAACACTAGATTTAAAAGACACATTAAAAAACGGTTATAAAATCAAGTGTTGCTTTAAAGTTTATTATAAAACGGGATCAGGGAATGTGATACAAATTAAAGGACCACAACCCATAAACAAAAGATTAAAGTCCCGAGACGACCCGCCTTTATGAACGCATAGCTCCCAAAGTTGTCCCACCCCGATCAATAGTCAACGATCATCTAAAAAAGAATAGTAGAATCTAGTGAGTATAAACATACTAATAAACAAACTACTTGTATGCTCTAATTGCACTCTTGACTACTTGTATGTTCTAATAGACTCAATTCAACCTCCATTATATTTATTATAAATTGACTCGAGTGAAGAAGGACCATTTGGAGCTGTAGTGAGGAGTTACCACGCTTGTCAATCATGGCCATGAGTTCTTTTAGTGGGCATTTGAAAGGTAGTGGGCAGTTACTTGTCAATCATAGCCATTGTAATAGTCATTGCCCTAACTTCTTTTAATGGACATGTGAAGAGTTAAAGATTTCTTTGATAGGGTATGATATATGTGATAAATTGATATTTATGATATTGTGAGATCCCACGTCGATTGGGGAGGAAAACGAAATACCCTTTATAAGACGCGTTTTAAAAATCTTGAGGGGAAGCCTGAAGGGAAAGCCCAAAAAAGACAATATCTCCAATCGGTGGGCTTGGGTTGCTACAGTTGGTATCAAAGCTCTAGGTTATAGATTTTGTAGACTAGCCTACGAGGTACGCTTGGCATGTTCCATGGTCCCACCATTGATGTCTCGTTAGTGTCAGGTATGTCATACATAAAATAAGAAAAAGAGATGTCATTGAGTGCGTATGTTTTTACTACTTGTCCATTATAAAATGTAATCCATGAATGAAAATGACATCATTAACTATATTATGGTTGACTTAATTCTATTTTTATTATAATGTAGAATATATTATGATTTACCTTGCATGGAATGTGAATGTAAATTAATATATTGATGATGCTTAGATTTAGCACAATTGGTAATGTGAATGGGAAGCTATAGTTTAGTAAGCCACTGAATGCTAGTATATGCATGCAAATAATTTTGATAAGGAAGGTTGGATGTTTTAGTTAAATGTCTCGAAGATAGTTAAAATATGCAACATTATGACTATAGAGATGGAAAAGAATGTACCAACATATACTAACAAGTAGTTTCAAATAAAAATGACCAAAGAAGCTTGATAAACGACAATATTTTATAATTTAGTGTCGAGAGAAAATTTCGTCAATATGAATTATGTAAATATGAAATTAAAGTATTGGTATGAAAAAAAAAATGAAGAGGACAATATAATTCAAGAAATTGATTAAATATTGATCTAGTTGATGGAAGGAAGCATGTCGAAGAAAAAAGAGAAAGTTGAAATTAAGTTGTGTTAAGTATTTAAGCTTTCCCAACCTTAGTGTCTACTTGAATATTGATTTCAATGAAATGTCTGAGCCACAAACCTACTACATGAATTCTCTTGCTCATGAAATTTTAGGAAAATACTCAATATGACATGATAAGGTTCGGTATGAAATTTGGTGACTATTAGATTATGATAAAGTGGCTAAATCAGGGTAGGCATAAAATTTTGAAGTACCAATACGTGAAACACGTTGTGTATGGCTGAGAGGGATAGGGGTAGGCTAACCTATACGCAATGGGTCCGATTCGCTCCAAAATTTTGAAGGGTCATATAAAGCGCAGACTCAATTTGCCTTTGCATCCGAACCTCAGGACGCCCTTCATTGGGGCCACCTTCAGGAATACCATGTTGCCCACTTCAAACTTCAGGTCTCTTCGTCTCGAGTCTACACAACTCTTATGTCTACTCTAGGCGATGCGCATTCTCCCCCTTATCTGTTGCATCGCCTCGTTCGTGACTTGGACTAACTCCGACCCACCAGTTCTCGTTCTCCTGCTTCATTCCATCATAGTGGTGTCCTACACCACTTTTCATTAAATGCCTCATACAGTGCCATGTCAATTGTCGCCTGATAGCGGTTATTATAATCAAATTCCATGAGGACCAACTTGAAGTCCCAACTCCTAGTAAAGTCAAGCACACAGGCTCGCAACATATCCTCTAGAATTTGGTGCAAGTGTTTCGTTTGTTCGTCTGTCTTTGAGTGAAACACTGTACTGAAATCCAGTCAAGTGCCCAACGCTTTCTAGAGTCCAGGAAAAAATGCTGAAGTAAAACATGTATCTCGGTCTGATACAATCGACATAGGAACTCCATGTAATTTGATAGTTTCTTTCATGTACAGATGTGCCCAATTGTCCACTGTGTAGGTGGCTTTACCAGGGAGGAAATGCGCATCAATCTTTCAACAATCACCCATATGACCGTATAACCCTTCAACGTCCTAGGTAGGCCCACTATGAAATCTATGACAATGTTCTCCCAATTTTGCTCTTGTATGCTGAGCGGCTGTAGTAACCCCGCTGTCTTTTGTCTGATTGCCTTGACTTGTCGGCAAACCAAACATTTATTGACGAATTCCGTGATATCTTTTTCATATCACACCACCAGAAGTGCGGTCTGGTGTTCTGATACATTTTTACTGCCAGGGTGCATGACGAATGAGGAGTTATGCGCCTCCTTCAGTATTTTATTTCTCAATTTCTCTATCGTCGGTACACACAAACGACCTTGATACAACAACCCACCATCAGATGACTTGGAGTACACGCCAGCTGGTTATGTCTCCATTTCATTAAGTACCCTCGCCAAACCAGGGTCTTACTTGAGCCTCAACTATTCTCTGTTGAAGAGTGAGCTCTCCAGTCAGTTGAGCTAGTTGGTGTTGGGAATAACTTAAATGAAAAAAAAAAAAAAGATAGTTTCTATTCTTAGTTAATATGGGTTTTAAAATTAAGTGAAAAGGCGAAACATTTATTTGAAGAAGCAGTGGTTTTATGGGTTAAAAAAGGTGGGTTGTAATAGCCATTTTTAGCTTTAGAAAAATTATAAATACGTTTTGTTTCTTATCATGAGCAGAGGCAAAGAGCAAAGAGTAGATAGAAAAAGAGTGAGAGTTGTGATGGCCATTTTTAGCTTTAGAAAAATTATAATACGTTTTGTTTCTCGTCATAAGAGTAAAGAGCAAAGAGTAGAGAGAAAAAGAGCTAGAGTTACAGAGTTAAGAGTACAGTGAATAGAAAAGGGTTTTGAGAATTTTTTTGTCTCCTTGTCTCTCCCCTCTCAACACCTCCTTCACCGCTTTGTGAGAGTTATTTAAACAAGTTGGTTTTAGAGCGAGCGTTTATTTTCTACAAGTTGGTATCAGAGCAAATTTTATTTTTTTAACAAATTGGTATCAGAGTGGCTTTTAATTTTAACAAATTGGTATCAGAGCCGATGGCAAACATGATGGGTCAAATGCCGCTACCACGATTAACGAAGACGCATTTGACCACCTCTCTTCTCGGTTCTCAAGACACATGGGAGGTGGTCGAAGAAGGCTTTGAAGAACCGAATGATACCACTGATGGTGTTAATATAACGCATGTGGAAGTAATTTGGATCTTAGGCACTCTAATTACATCAACTATAGTAAAAAAATAAAATGAACTCTCTTCTCGGTTCTCAAGACACATGGGAGGTGGTCGAAGAAGGCTTTGAATAACCGAATGATACCACTGATGGTGTTAATATAACGCATGTGGAAGTAATTTGGATCTTAGGCACTCTAATTACATCAACTATAGTAAATTAGCTAGCATGTTCAAAAACATTAAAACTTAATGAGTTTGAATACTAATCTTTTGTAGTTCAAATTCATCTTTCCTCACGAACCGGTTTCGAACCACCACTAGTGTCTTCCCTACTATTCTCTGGCCTTAGAACGAGATTGTGGAATCCGGTGAGGGACTAAACTTGATAGGAATTTAATATATGAAAAGAGAGAGTTTTGAGAGAATTTCTCAAAGTTTTTCAAGCATTTTTTCCATTGACATTGATCACTCTATTTATAGAGTCATATTTGCATGTTTATGCAAATTTGAGATTACCAAATTTTGACAATCAAAATTCCACTCAAATTTGTGGGATTATGTGCAAGCATGCAAGTTTGAATTAACCAAACTTTGACACTCAAAATTCCACTCAAATTTGTGGAATTATGGGCAAACATGCAAGTTTGTTAAACCATATATTTACCCTCGATATTCCACCTACTCAAACATGGATTTTTCCATTAAAGTCAACACTTTGACTTTCTCTATTTTAATTCAACCATTAATTTAAATAATTAATTTCAAATCAAAATAATATTAAATGATTAATTAAACAATTTAATTAATATTTAACATTAAATGAAATGTCAATCTCAATCAATCCCGGCACATATTGATTATGAATCCCTATTCATAATTAAAATATTTAAATCTTATTTAAATATCTCAAATTCTCTCATTTTGTTTAATTCGTAATTAAATCAAAACGCGGTTANTCATTTTAGTTCGAACACTTCAAACTCACTAGATACACTATTCTAAGGTTTAGTCCGATATGAGTTAGCAAGGGGACCTAATAGACTTACAGATCATGGGCTTCAACGATCCGAGATTAACCGGCTAAACTCATTACCCTTTTAACAAACATTCGTTAACTACTAGGACACTCCACTATAGACTAGTAGTTGCACTCCCCTCACTATAGATATATTTCTGTCCATTTGATATAACTATGATTAGTAAGTCGATCATTCACAGGTTGTTCCTAACTAGAGCTGAGTCAATTTACCATTTTTACCCCTAAAGTTACTTCTTGTTCCTNTTGAAAGGCTCTCGTTCAGCGATTTCAATGTCTGCAATTAGGTCTTCTCCACAGATTTATGAACGGCAGTTTTGGGTTGTTGTTCTAAATCTCTGTTCTCCTCATGACCCGACAGTTTCTAATTCGCTGAACGTGTGGGCTTCTTCTTTGCCATTGTTTTGGAATTTTAAAGGGATTATGGCTTGCATTTGCATCATCTGATCTAGCAGTGATTTTTCAACTGTTACAAAAAAAATAATAGTCAAAATGGCCGAGTTGGTTTCATGATCTAGCAGTGATTTTTCAACCGTTACAAAAAAAATAATAGTCAAAATGGCCGAGTTGGTTTTAGACGCTAGGTTTAGGTAATGATCCAAAATGGCATGGNTCGGAGTTTATAGTTAGCTCAGGATTAAGGTAGAGTTACCTAGGTTATCGAGTGAAAAAATCAGTCTCAATAGTAAACGACATTATAAAGTGAAAGTGATTTTCTTCATGGTTCAATCTTATGCAATACTCATTGCATAGGACGCCCCCACTCACATGTCTCCACATGTACAATTTAGTGATCACATTGTTTATATCATATACAAAAGTGGGCCGCATCCATAGTGTCCCCAGAATAAGGTACTCAGCCTTATCCTTATACTATAGATCATTTTGACTATATATACTTGAACTTGATCCACTCTTATGTCTCTACATATAGTTCAAGTAATCATACTATAGCCAGAGTATTCTAAGTTGAT
Source organism: Cucurbita pepo subsp. pepo (assembly GCF_002806865.2). Lineage (NCBI taxonomy): Eukaryota > Viridiplantae > Streptophyta > Magnoliopsida > Cucurbitales > Cucurbitaceae > Cucurbita > Cucurbita pepo. Next base: position 4,017,919 of record NC_036654.1, on the reverse strand, counting down.
TGTGTTTAGATTAATGATCGTAAAATAATTCAATAACAATCTTTATTGAATAAGCATCAATAATAACTTTATGGAAAATAGAATATGTTTTTGTTTACAAACTATGAGTTTTANCATTTGAGACACCAACTCCTCATTTCTCCCGTTCTTAGCCACGCTCAACTCAGACGTCATAGCTTCTTTCAGTTTACTCAATTCCCATCGCAAGTCCACAACAACATTTTCCACTTCCATTTTTGTGTCCTCCATTTCGGCTTTATCACGAGTGATTATCTCAATCGTGTGTTGCAAATTCACATCCTCCTGTTGGACCCGATTCAGACTCACGTCGAGTGAGTCTCTCTGTTGAGTTAGCATCTCTATATCTTTCTCATCTCTCACTAGCTCTTCCAATAGACCATCAATCTCCACTAATAAGTCATTCTTTTCTTTTTCAATCTCTACTTTCTCCTTTGAAAGGCTCTCGTTCAGCGATTTCAATGTCTGCAATTAGGTCTTCTCCACAGATTTATGAACGGCAGTTTTGGGTTGTTGTTCTAAATCTCTGTTCTCCTCATGACCCGACAGTTTCTAATTCGCTGAACGTGTGGGCTTCTTCTTTGCCATTGTTTTGGAATTTTAAAGGGATTATGGCTTGCATTTGCATCATCTGATCTAGCAGTGATTTTTCAACTGTTACAAAAAAAATAATAGTCAAAATGGCCGAGTTGGTTTCATGATCTAGCAGTGATTTTTCAACCGTTACAAAAAAAATAATAGTCAAAATGGCCGAGTTGGTTTTAGACGCTAGGTTTAGGTAATGATCCAAAATGGCATGGGTTCGAATCCCATTCTTGACTTGATTTTTTCATAGTGAGGCTACCATATGTAACAAGAAATGTAGCGGTGGGAAGCAATCTATAAAACTTAGGTCTCACGAATTAAGAAGCTCATATCAATTATTCTTTTTAGTTTACTTAAAGGATATTTTTGCATATTCGATTGGTTTGTTGTCTATTAGAGCCAAGTTTCGATCTTGGGACCAGTGGGTTATGAGCCCACCACGATTCCGCTGCGCCACTCTAATTTGTTAAAAAAGAGGATTAGCTATTGGGATCTGTGCTCCAGGGTGATTTATGGATGTTATCTTCCCGTTGAGCNTACCCCTGACATGGGAGGCTTATTGAGTCGGCGAACTCAAGCCACTCACACCCATACATATCCAAGGATAATTCAGAATATATAGGAGTTCATAGTTAGCTCAGGATTAAGATCGAGTTACCTAGGTCATCGAATGAAAAAATCAGTCTCAACAGTAAACGACATTATAAAGTGAGAGTGGTTTTCTTCATGGTCCGATCTTATGCAATACTCATTGCGTAGGAAGTCCCCACTCACATGTCTCCACATGTAAAATTTAGTAATATCATTGTTTATATCATATATAAAAGTGGGCTGCATCCATAGTGTCCCCAGAAGGTACTCAGCCTTATCCCTGTGCTATAGATCATTTTGACTATATACTTGAACTTGAATGAACATCATTAATAGCTTTACTGAAAACATAATATGTTTTTCTTTATAAACTATGAGGTTTAGGACATAAAACCCAACACCATAAACTTACCATCATTTCTAAAAGGGCTCTTGGCCTCTTCTTTCACATGACTTTTGAAATTAACTTTCCTAACAAATTTAACACGGTTAACATTTTTCATTTTTAGTTTATTATAAAACTAACCTTTAGCATTTTAAGTTTATTCCAACAAAACTCCCCCATAAACTTAAACATTCTATATTCAGCGATTCCACCTGCGCCGTTTTCGTTTTCTCGTGCTCAATCGTGGTTTCTTCAATTTCCTCTCCTTGTCCTTGAGCAAACTAAGCTTGTCTTTTTCTGACGAAACTTCATTTGGAGCTTCCCGAGAATAGCCCATTTGAGACACCAACTCCTCATTTCTCCCGTTCTTAGCCACGCTCAACTCAGACGTCATAGCTTCTTTCAGTTTACTCAATTCCCATCGCAAGTCCACAACAACATTTTCCACTTCCATTTTTGTGTCCTCCATTTCGGCTTTATCACGAGTGATTATCTCAATCGTGTGTTGCAAATTCACATCCTCCTGTTGGACCCGATTCAGACTCACGTCGAGTGAGTCTCTCTGTTGAGTTAGCATCTCTATATCTTTCTCATCTCTCACTAGCTCTTCCAATAGACCATCAATCTCCACTAATAAGTCATTCTTTTCTTTTTCAATCTCTACTTTCTCCTTTGAAAGGCTCTCGTTCAGCGATTTCAATGTCTGCAATTAGGTCTTCTCCACAGATTTATGAACGGCAGTTTTGGGTTGTTGTTCTAAATCTCTGTTCTCCTCATGACCCGACAGTTTCTAATTCGCTGAACGTGTGGGCTTCTTCTTTGCCATTGTTTTGGAATTTTAAAGGGATTATGGCTTGCATTTGCATCATCTGATCTAGCAGTGATTTTTCAACTGTTACAAAAAAAATAATAGTCAAAATGGCCGAGTTGGTTTCATGATCTAGCAGTGATTTTTCAACCGTTACAAAAAAAATAATAGTCAAAATGGCCGAGTTGGTTTTAGACGCTAGGTTTAGGTAATGATCCAAAATGGCATGGGTTCGAATCCCATTCTTGACTTGATTTTTTCATAGTGAGGCTACCATATGTAACAAGAAATGTAGCGGTGGGAAGCAATCTATAAAACTTAGGTCTCACGAATTAAGAAGCTCATATCAATTATTCTTTTTAGTTTACTTAAAGGATATTTTTGCATATTCGATTGGTTTGTTGTCTATTAGAGCCAAGTTTCGATCTTGGGACCAGTGGGTTATGAGCCCACCACGATTCCGCTGCGCCACTCTAATTTGTTAAAAAAGAGGATTAGCTATTGGGATCTGTGCTCCAGGGTGATTTATGGATGTTATCTTCCCGTTGAGCTTGTTTGCTTGTATTGTGCATGGTTTAGTATGTGTCGGCTCCAAGTGTTCGACAGTGAGTTCAACATGTCTATCATTTTTATCTACATGGAGCTAGGGTGTAAGTGTTAGGTTGGTTATACGATGACTTGGGTCAAGATGCCTCCACAAGACTAAGCACCTTAGTTTCATGGTGACGATAAGGGGGTCTGTACCCTATTACTCCAAGACTAAAAAAAGAGTCGAGGAGTCAGGATAGAGTAACCTGGAGCCAAAAGCTGGTGTTAAGCAACCTAACTAGCCATGGAATCCAATAAACCTCTTCAACTTCTAGACATGACCAAGANAATGAACATCATTAATAGCTTTACTGAAAACATAATATGTTTTTCTTTATAAACTATGAGGTTTAGGACATAAAACCCAACACCATAAACTTACCATCATTTCTAAAAGGGCTCTTGGCCTCTTCTTTCACATGACTTTTGAAATTAACTTTCCTAACAAATTTAACACGGTTAACATTTTTCATTTTTAGTTTATTATAAAACTAACCTTTAGCATTTTAAGTTTATTCCAACAAAACTCCCCCATAAACTTAAACATTCTATATTCAGCGATTCCACCTGCGCCGTTTTCGTTTTCTCGTGCTCAATCGTGGTTTCTTCAATTTCCTCTCCTTGTCCTTGAGCAAACTAAGCTTGTCTTTTTCTGACGAAACTTCATTTGGAGCTTCCCGAGAATAGCCCATTTGAGACACCAACTCCTCATTTCTCCCGTTCTTAGCCACGCTCAACTCAGACGTCATAGCTTCTTTCAGTTTACTCAATTCCCATCGCAAGTCCACAACAACATTTTCCACTTCCATTTTTGTGTCCTCCATTTCGGCTTTATCACGAGTGATTATCTCAATCGTGTGTTGCAAATTCACATCCTCCTGTTGGACCCGATTCAGACTCACGTCGAGTGAGTCTCTCTGTTGAGTTAGCATCTCTATATCTTTCTCATCTCTCACTAGCTCTTCCAATAGACCATCAATCTCCACTAATAAGTCATTCTTTTCTTTTTCAATCTCTACTTTCTCCTTTGAAAGGCTCTCGTTCAGCGATTTCAATGTCTGCAATTAGGTCTTCTCCACAGATTTATGAACGGCAGTTTTGGGTTGTTGTTCTAAATCTCTGTTCTCCTCATGACCCGACAGTTTCTAATTCGCTGAACGTGTGGGCTTCTTCTTTGCCATTGTTTTGGAATTTTAAAGGGATTATGGCTTGCATTTGCATCATCTGATCTAGCAGTGATTTTTCAACTGTTACAAAAAAAATAATAGTCAAAATGGCCGAGTTGGTTTCATGATCTAGCAGTGATTTTTCAACCGTTACAAAAAAAATAATAGTCAAAATGGCCGAGTTGGTTTTAGACGCTAGGTTTAGGTAATGATCCAAAATGGCATGGGTTCGAATCCCATTCTTGACTTGATTTTTTCATAGTGAGGCTACCATATGTAACAAGAAATGTAGCGGTGGGAAGCAATCTATAAAACTTAGGTCTCACGAATTAAGAAGCTCATATCAATTATTCTTTTTAGTTTACTTAAAGGATATTTTTGCATATTCGATTGGTTTGTTGTCTATTAGAGCCAAGTTTCGATCTTGGGACCAGTGGGTTATGAGCCCACCACGATTCCGCTGCGCCACTCTAATTTGTTAAAAAAGAGGATTAGCTATTGGGATCTGTGCTCCAGGGTGATTTATGGATGTTATCTTCCCGTTGAGCTTGTTTGCTTGTATTGTGCATGGTTTAGTATGTGTCGGCTCCAAGTGTTCGACAGTGAGTTCAACATGTCTATCATTTTTATCTACATGGAGCTAGGGTGTAAGTGTTAGGTTGGTTATACGATGACTTGGGTCAAGATGCCTCCACAAGACTAAGCACCTTAGTTTCATGGTGACGATAAGGGGGTCTGTACCCTATTACTCCAAGACTAAAAAAAGAGTCGAGGAGTCAGGATAGAGTAACCTGGAGCCAAAAGCTGGTGTTAAGCAACCTAACTAGCCATGGAATCCAATAAACCTCTTCAACTTCTAGACATGACCAAGACACATTTTAAAACTATGAGACTTACGACGATGCATAACAATCCAAAGCGGATAATATATGCTAGCAGTGATTTTTAAGCTGTTACAAAAAAATAATAGTCAAGATGGCCGAGTTGGTCTAAGGTGCCAGTTTCAGGTACTGGTCCGAAAGGGCATGGGTTCGAATCCCATTCTTGACATGTTTTTCTTGTTGTGAGATTAAGCACCGATTGGGGAGGTTTAATTGTCAACGTTTTAAATGGGGGAGGCTGCATATGTAACAAGAAATGTAGCGGTGTGCAGCGATCTGTAAAACTTAGGACTCATAGATTAAGAAGCTCATATCAATTATTCTTTTTAGTTTATTTACCGAATCTTTTGCATATTTGATTGGNTTAGCCACGCTCAACTCAGACGTCATAGCTTCTTTCAGTTTACTCAATTCCCATCGCAAGTCCACAACAACATTTTCCACTTCCATTTTTGTGTCCTCCATTTCGGCTTTATCACGAGTGATTATCTCAATCGTGTGTTGCAAATTCACATCCTCCTGTTGGACCCGATTCAGACTCACGTCGAGTGAGTCTCTCTGTTGAGTTAGCATCTCTATATCTTTCTCATCTCTCACTAGCTCTTCCAATAGACCATCAATCTCCACTAATAAGTCATTCTTTTCTTTTTCAATCTCTACTTTCTCCTTTGAAAGGCTCTCGTTCAGCGATTTCAATGTCTGCAATTAGGTCTTCTCCACAGATTTATGAACGGCAGTTTTGGGTTGTTGTTCTAAATCTCTGTTCTCCTCATGACCCGACAGTTTCTAATTCGCTGAACGTGTGGGCTTCTTCTTTGCCATTGTTTTGGAATTTTAAAGGGATTATGGCTTGCATTTGCATCATCTGATCTAGCAGTGATTTTTCAACTGTTACAAAAAAAATAATAGTCAAAATGGCCGAGTTGGTTTCATGATCTAGCAGTGATTTTTCAACCGTTACAAAAAAAATAATAGTCAAAATGGCCGAGTTGGTTTTAGACGCTAGGTTTAGGTAATGATCCAAAATGGCATGGGTTCGAATCCCATTCTTGACTTGATTTTTTCATAGTGAGGCTACCATATGTAACAAGAAATGTAGCGGTGGGAAGCAATCTATAAAACTTAGGTCTCACGAATTAAGAAGCTCATATCAATTATTCTTTTTAGTTTACTTAAAGGATATTTTTGCATATTCGATTGGTTTGTTGTCTATTAGAGCCAAGTTTCGATCTTGGGACCAGTGGGTTATGAGCCCACCACGATTCCGCTGCGCCACTCTAATTTGTTAAAAAAGAGGATTAGCTATTGGGATCTGTGCTCCAGGGTGATTTATGGATGTTATCTTCCCGTTGAGCTTGTTTGCTTGTATTGTGCATGGTTTAGTATGTGTCGGCTCCAAGTGTTCGACAGTGAGTTCAACATGTCTATCATTTTTATCTACATGGAGCTAGGGTGTAAGTGTTAGGTTGGTTATACGATGACTTGGGTCAAGATGCCTCCACAAGACTAAGCACCTTAGTTTCATGGTGACGATAAGGGGGTCTGTACCCTATTACTCCAAGACTAAAAAAAGAGTCGAGGAGTCAGGATAGAGTAACCTGGAGCCAAAAGCTGGTGTTAAGCAACCTAACTAGCCATGGAATCCAATAAACCTCTTCAACTTCTAGACATGACCAAGACACATTTTAAAACTATGAGACTTACGACGATGCATAACAATCCAAAGCGGATAATATATGCTAGCAGTGATTTTTAAGCTGTTACAAAAAAATAATAGTCAAGATGGCCGAGTTGGTCTAAGGTGCCAGTTTCAGGTACTGGTCCGAAAGGGCATGGGTTCGAATCCCATTCTTGACATGTTTTTCTTGTTGTGAGATTAAGCACCGATTGGGGAGGTTTAATTGTCAACGTTTTAAATGGGGGAGGCTGCATATGTAACAAGAAATGTAGCGGTGTGCAGCGATCTGTAAAACTTAGGACTCATAGATTAAGAAGCTCATATCAATTATTCTTTTTAGTTTATTTACCGAATCTTTTGCATATTTGATTGGTGTGTTGTCTATTAAAGCCAGGTTTCAATCTTGGGACATGTGGGTTTTAGGCCCACCACGCTTCCGCTGTGCCACTCTGATTTGTTAAAAAAGAGGATTAGATATTGTGATCTATGCTCCAGGGTGATTTATGGATGTTATCTTCCCGTTGAGCTTGTTTGCTTGTATTGTGCATGGTTTAGTATGTNGCAAATTCACATCCTCCTGTTGGACCCGATTCAGACTCACGTCGAGTGAGTCTCTCTGTTGAGTTAGCATCTCTATATCTTTCTCATCNCTTTAGTTTCATGGCGACAATAAGAGGGTATATACCCTATTACTCCAAGACTAAAGAAAGAGTCGAGGAGTCAGGATACTAACCTGGAGCCAAAAGCTGGTGTTAAGCAACCTAGCTAGCCTTGGAATCCAATAAACCTCTNCATCTCTCACTAGCTCTTCCAATAGACCATCAATCTCCACTAATAAGTCATTCTTTTCTTTTTCAATCTCTACTTTCTCCTTTGAAAGGCTCTCGTTCAGCGATTTCAATGTCTGCAATTAGGTCTTCTCCACAGATTTATGAACGGCAGTTTTGGGTTGTTGTTCTAAATCTCTGTTCTCCTCATGACCCGACAGTTTCTAATTCGCTGAACGTGTGGGCTTCTTCTTTGCCATTGTTTTGGAATTTTAAAGGGATTATGGCTTGCATTTGCATCATCTGATCTAGCAGTGATTTTTCAACTGTTACAAAAAAAATAATAGTCAAAATGGCCGAGTTGGTTTCATGATCTAGCAGTGATTTTTCAACCGTTACAAAAAAAATAATAGTCAAAATGGCCGAGTTGGTTTTAGACGCTAGGTTTAGGTAATGATCCAAAATGGCATGGGTTCGAATCCCATTCTTGACTTGATTTTTTCATAGTGAGGCTACCATATGTAACAAGAAATGTAGCGGTGGGAAGCAATCTATAAAACTTAGGTCTCACGAATTAAGAAGCTCATATCAATTATTCTTTTTAGTTTACTTAAAGGATATTTTTGCATATTCGATTGGTTTGTTGTCTATTAGAGCCAAGTTTCGATCTTGGGACCAGTGGGTTATGAGCCCACCACGATTCCGCTGCGCCACTCTAATTTGTTAAAAAAGAGGATTAGCTATTGGGATCTGTGCTCCAGGGTGATTTATGGATGTTATCTTCCCGTTGAGCTTGTTTGCTTGTATTGTGCATGGTTTAGTATGTGTCGGCTCCAAGTGTTCGACAGTGAGTTCAACATGTCTATCATTTTTATCTACATGGAGCTAGGGTGTAAGTGTTAGGTTGGTTATACGATGACTTGGGTCAAGATGCCTCCACAAGACTAAGCACCTTAGTTTCATGGTGACGATAAGGGGGTCTGTACCCTATTACTCCAAGACTAAAAAAAGAGTCGAGGAGTCAGGATAGAGTAACCTGGAGCCAAAAGCTGGTGTTAAGCAACCTAACTAGCCATGGAATCCAATAAACCTCTTCAACTTCTAGACATGACCAAGACACATTTTAAAACTATGAGACTTACGACGATGCATAACAATCCAAAGCGGATAATATATGCTAGCAGTGATTTTTAAGCTGTTACAAAAAAATAATAGTCAAGATGGCCGAGTTGGTCTAAGGTGCCAGTTTCAGGTACTGGTCCGAAAGGGCATGGGTTCGAATCCCATTCTTGACATGTTTTTCTTGTTGTGAGATTAAGCACCGATTGGGGAGGTTTAATTGTCAACGTTTTAAATGGGGGAGGCTGCATATGTAACAAGAAATGTAGCGGTGTGCAGCGATCTGTAAAACTTAGGACTCATAGATTAAGAAGCTCATATCAATTATTCTTTTTAGTTTATTTACCGAATCTTTTGCATATTTGATTGGTGTGTTGTCTATTAAAGCCAGGTTTCAATCTTGGGACATGTGGGTTTTAGGCCCACCACGCTTCCGCTGTGCCACTCTGATTTGTTAAAAAAGAGGATTAGATATTGTGATCTATGCTCCAGGGTGATTTATGGATGTTATCTTCCCGTTGAGCTTGTTTGCTTGTATTGTGCATGGTTTAGTATGTGTCGGCTCCAAGTGTTCGACAGTGAGTTCAACATGTCTATCATTTTTATCTACATGGAGCTAGGGTGTAAGTGTTAGGTTGGTTATACGATGACTTAGGTCAAGATGCCTCCACTAGACTAAGCACTTTAGTTTCATGGCGACAATAAGAGGGTATATACCCTATTACTCCAAGACTAAAGAAAGAGTCGAGGAGTCAGGATACTAACCTGGAGCCAAAAGCTGGTGTTAAGCAACCTAGCTAGCCTTGGAATCCAATAAACCTCTTCAACTTCTAGACATGACCAAGACGCATTTTAAAACCATGAGACTGACGACGATGCATAATGATCCAAAGCGGATAATATATGCTAGCAGTGATTTTTCAGTTGTTACAAGAAAATCAAAGTCAAGATGGCCGAGCTGGTCTAAGGCGCCAGTTTTAGGTATTGGTTCGAAAGGGCATGGGTTCGAGAATCCCATTCTAGACATGTTTTTTTTTGTTGTGAGATTCCCCAACGATTGGGGATGTTTAATTGTCAACATTTTAAAAGTGAGCTACCATATGTAACGAGAAATGTAGCGGTGTGCAGCACGAATTAAGAAGCTCATATTAATTATTCTTTTTAGTTTATTTACCGGATTTTTTGCATATACGATTGGTTTGTTGCCTATCAGAGCAAGGTTTCAATCCTGGGACCGGTAGGTTACGGGCCCACCACGCTTTCGCTGCGCCACTCTGATTTGATTAAAAAAGAGGATTAGCTATTGTGATTTGTGCTCTAGGGTGATTTATGGATGTAATCTTCCCGTTGACCTTGTTTGCTTGTATTGTGCATGGTTTAGTATGTGTCGACTCTACGTGTTCGACTGTGTGTTCAACATGTCTAGCGTTTTTTATTACATAAAGCTAGGGCGTAAGTGTTAGATTGGTTATACGATGACTTAGGTCAAGATGCCTCCACTAGACTAAGCACCTTAGTTTCATGGCAACGATAAGAGGGTTTGTACCCTATTACTCCAAGATTAAAGAAAGAGTCGATTTCTCAGAATAGAGTAACCTGGAGCCAAAAGCTCGAGCTAACCAACCTAGCTAGCCGAGGAATCAAATAAAGCTCTTCAACTCCTAGACATTACCAAGACGCATTTTAGAATCGTGAAGCTGACGTCGATATATAACGAGCCAAAGCGGATAATATATGCTAGCAGTGATTACCCTATTACCGCAAGACTAAAGAAAGAGTCGAGGACTCAGAATAGAGTAACCTGGAGCCAAAAGCTCGTGTTAAGCAACCTAGCTAGCCGAGGAATCCAATAAACCTCTTCAACTCCTAGACATGACCAAGACGCATTTTATTATCGTGAAGCTGACGACGATGCATAACGAGCCAAAGCGGATAGTATATGTTAGCAGTGATTTTTAAAATGTTACAAAAAAAATAATAGTCAAGATGGTCGAGTTTGTCTGAAGCGCACCTTTTAGGTACTAGTCCGAAAGGGCATGGGTTTGAAGCCCATTCTTGACATGTTTTTTTTGTTGTGAGATTAAGAAGCCCACCACGCTTCCGCTGCGCCACTCTGATTTGTTGAAAAAGAGGATTAGCTATTGTGATCTGTGCTCCAGGGTGAGTTATGGATGTTATCTTCCCATTGAGCTTGTTTGCTTGTATTGTGCATGGTTTAGTATGTGTCGGCTCCAAATGTTCAACTGTGTGTTCAACATGTCTAGCGTTTTTATCTACATAGAGCTAGGGCGTAAGTGTTTGGTTGGTTATACGATGACTTAGGTCAAGATGCCTCCACTAGACTTAGCACCTTAGTTTCATGGGGACAATAAGGTGGTCTATATCCTATGAGGCTGACGGCAATGCATAACGTGCCAAAGCGGATAATATATGCTAGCAATGATTTTTCGGCTGTTACAAAAAAATAATAGTCAAGATGGCTGAGTTGGTCTAAGGCGCCAGTTTCAGGTACTTGGTCTGAATTTTTTATTGTGAGATTCGGCAACGATTGTAGAGTTTAATTGTCAATTATAAGGCTACCAGCTACCATATGTAGCAATGGTAAACTTTCTGTATAACTTTGGAGTCATGGACTAAGAAACTCATATTAATTAATTTTGTATGCTTATTTACCGAATCTTTCCATATCCAATTGGTTGGTTGTCTATTAGAGCTAGGTTTCGATTCAGGGACCCGTAGGTTATGGGACCACACACTTTTGCTGCACCACTCTAATTTGTTGGAAAAGATGATGAGCTATTGTAATCTCTGGTCTAGGGTGATTTATGGATGGTATCTTCCCATTGATCTCTACGTGTTTGACATTGTGTTCTTCCTGTCTAGCGTGTTTATCTACACGGAGCTAGGGTCTAAGAGTTAGGCTGGTATCTTCCCATGATTAGTAAGTCGATCCTTCACAGGTTGTTCGTAACTNGATTGTGCATTATGCAAATTTAGCTCATTGCTTGTCAATCATATCATATCATATGTCTCATAATGTCAAATATATGTCATATCATAAACTTACCATATCTTCTTACGTATCATATAACATTTTATAGCATCATCACATCATTCATTATACATNGAACTTAAGGGAACAACCTCTTTACTATCTGTAAAAGCGAGTAGGAGTGAATTCCATCTTACATCCTATGTCCCCAGCTATTCACCCAGTCTTACCCCTGAAATGGGAGGCTTATTGAGTCGGCGAACTCGAGCCACTCTCACTCATGAAAATCTAAGGATAATTCTGAATAAACAGGAGTTCATAGTTTGCTTAGGATTAAGATCAAATTACCTAGGTCATCGAATGAAAAAATCAGTCTCAATAGTAAACGACATTATAAAGTGAGAGTGGTTTTCTTCATGGTCCGATCTTATGCAATACTCATTGCATAGAATGCCCCCACTCACATGTCTCCACATGTACAATTTAGTGATCACATTGTTTATATCATATACAAAAATGGGCCGCATCCATAGTGTCCCCAAAATAAGGTACTCAACCTTATCCTTATACTATAGATCATTTTGACTACATACTTGAACTTGATCCACTCTTATGTCTCTGCAGATAGTTAAAGTAATTATACTATAACAAGAGTGTTCTTAGTTTATTGGATTTAGATTCATGATCGTAACATTCACTTTATTCAATAATAATCTTTACTGAATAAACATCAATAATAACTTTACTGAAAACAAAATATGTTTTTGTTTACAAACTATGAGTTTTAGGACATAAAACCCAACACGTAAAAGATGAAAGGGTATTCCTTCATGCATGAACACACAATTGTACATGTGATCCCAACATTTTTCCTTTCATTATATTGTATAACAATGCCTCTAGCATTTTAATTTATATTATATCATTCTATTGTAACTTTTCATGTGTATATTGGGATTGTGCATTATGCAAATTTAGCTCATTGCTTGTCAATCATATCATATCATATGTCTCATAATGTCAAATATATGTCATATCATAAACTTACCATATCTTCTTACGTATCATATAACATTTTATAGCATCATCACATCATTCATTATACATCATCATACATCGTACATCATCATCATACATTATAGTCACAACATCATAAATATAAAGAATAAATGACACGTGAAAGGACCACTAGGCATATCTCGTCATACATTAAATAAGTCGTCCAACCTATCCGATAGTAAGACCACTCATTCGGTTGTCCTTAGCTGGAATTCTTCCTAAATTCGAGTACGTTTGTTTTTCATCCCTTGAAATTTCTCCTAGTATTACTGGTTGTCCTTTCCTATTAGAACATCCATCTCGTTTCGTTGGTAGCTACAATTTCTTAACTCGGTTTAACATAAGTCGAGAAATTGAACCTTATGTTGACCTTAATATCCTTAAACAAGGTCCATTTCAGCTTTAGGATAGTCGAGACGGCAAAAATTGGGCAAAATACACAATAGCGAGCCGAGGAGCTGGATTCTAAGTTGCGAAGCCATGCTTAGCCAACTGAGTCGCGTAAGCTGGAGAAGTTTCTGGCTGTAGGCGTGACACATGGTGTAGTGAGACGCGAACGCGTATTTTTCGTCGATCGAGTTTTTTTTCCGCCGTTACAGAATTTGTTTGTGTTTCATTTTCAAGTGTATAAATTTTAAATTTATTTTATTTTTGTGCTTGAAATTTGTCTATAAAATGTAGACTTTGACAATGAGGTTGAGGTCAATCTTTTTTCTTCACTAGGAACTTTAATATTTTCTCCATGTACTCATTTTTATATTAAATGTTTCCCTATATTTAAGAACTTAAATGATTAACAAACACTTTGTTAGAGTAGTACTACAACAATCACAGCACACTACTTGTGTAGAAAAGAAAAGATTTGATGTGANCCTTCATGCATGAACACACAATTGTACATGTGATCCCAACATTTTTCCTTTCATTATATTGTATAACAATGCCTCTAGCATTTTAATTTATATTATATCATTCTATTGTAACTTTTCATGTGTATATTGGGATTGTGCATTATGCAAATTTAGCTCATTGCTTGTCAATCATATCATATCATATGTCTCATAATNTATATTCTTGTTTGGACTGAAGAATATGCTCCCGTAAATCAGAAAGTTATGTTAGGGGACAAATTCAAATGAAAAAATGAAAAGAATAGAAAATAAACATGTTTCTAGAAATTTTTTGACATATTTTATGTTATGTTTTGAACCAAAAGAACTTGTAATTGAACCTTTAAAGATAAAAAAATAAGAAAAAATTGTGACTATAATTTTTCAATAATCAAATTCATATTTTTTACCCTTTTTTTCATAAATTGAGATAAGAAAATGAACATTGATCTAGAATTTTTTTATGCCGGATATTATATTTTTCAGATTTGTGGAATTTTGAAATTCCACCCAACCTTTAAATAAAAATAAATAAATAAAAACTATCAAATCCATAAATTTAGATATACGAAAAATAATATAGTCTAGTTGAATAATTTTTCACCGTGCAACACCCTTGTTTACCTAAATCGTCATTTTTTGATTTGCAATGGGCCAGTAAAGGTACGTCTTGATAATTAAGAATCGTCACTTTCCAACGAAAATGTGGATATTGGGTTGCAAAACAAGTGAAAACGTTAGAAGTTGATGCAAAAGTAAACAACAAAATCATATAGAGATTTTTCATATCCTTCATTTTTTATTACTTTGAATTTGTTTGTGTTTCATTTGGATCCTTCTAAACTATATATATATATACATATGATAATTGTACTAAAACAAAGATACATTTTTAACAACTTTTAAAGATAGATTTTTATGTAAAATGCTATTAAAAGAAAAACTAAAAAAATTGAGACGATATTGAGCGCGTTTGTTTGTTAGGTTAGGCTTTATTTAGCAAAGAATCACGTACGTCCCCAAACTTAGGTTACCCTTTTTTCTCTCCCAACCCATTGGGATGTCTCCTTCTAAGTTTTTTTTTTTTTCTATTTTGGTGCTCCAAATTTTTGAGTCGTTTATATTCATTTTGAAGTTAGTGTTTTATTTTTTATTTTTTATAATAACTTGGATATTTTATTGCCTTTTATGCACTATTTTGTTAAAAGTCTCTTTATAATTGAGATCTAAAATGTTCGATAGACTTGCTTTTATTAAATAAGTATTGCAGTAAACACACAACTTCTAAAGAAAGGAAACGATTTCATGTGGAGTGGAGAAAAGGTTATGGTTTATTCTAAGAATTCCATGTATGAATGAGATAACTTTATTTTACTATTAAAAGAGAAAAACTGTAACGTCCCTAATTTTCCTTAATCTAATTAGCGAAGTTACGTTGCATTCATAAGACAAAAATGCGGAAGCTCATATAAAATAACCTTAATAACAATGACATGGCTTTTATAAGCAGGTTCATAACACCAAGGATCAGCCTAACTCAGGAATCAACCAACAACTAGCTAGGGAAAACAAATGCAATTATTTATTACTCAAACGAAATCTCGAATAGAGCATCTATTGTCCTACAAGCCCTCCCTTTAACTTCCATGGCCTTCGTAGCGTTCACCATCAACCATACAGGAGAGCCTCGCCTTTACCTGAAAATGTATGTAGCACCTAGCTTCCCTGGTAGAGGCTGAGTCCTTAGCTTGCTAATTACTGGATAGGTTTCGTATGATGATTTGTAATGCATCCACCAATGCAGTTGTCAAGTCTTGGGAGGGCTAAGGTGTCGCTGGTGACGGGAACGACATGGCTACATCAGGCTCTTCCACGGAGTTCTCACGGTCCGAACCTCGTCCTCTTCCACCTCTCCCTCTACCCCTAGGTGAGGGTCGTCCCCTAATACAACCTCCTTGTGTTCTAGGTGGCATATCTAAACATAGCAGTAGCTATTGAGTCACATACTAATCTATCAGATTCTATGAACATTTACAATGACGCAGGCCGCACATGCATACAGTCATACCTAGCCACAAGATATATCATATTACAACCAATCTTGTCACATCATGGAACATACTAACATTTAAGACATGAGAATGTGCACATCATATCATATCATTCATCACAAAATACACATTCCCTATTGTATGCTTCATATAATTACAAATTTCCAATTCAAAAAAATAAAATAAAATAAGAGGAACATATACCTAACGGTGACGATGCCTTTGTTAGAGGACCATGGAAGTACCCTAGACCTACATCGTAGGCCAGTCTACAAGATCTATGACCTAACGCTCTAATACCAACTGTAACTCCAATGCAACATTTGCTTAGTAATTTCTTGGAGATAGCAACATTTGCTTCTCCTGTTTGTCCCTTGTTTGTTAAGAGGGACTGATAAGTCTGTAGCTCATTGAGAAGAGCAGTCAAGTTATATTCTATTTTGTTCATTACCACATTTGTGCGGAAATGGAAGAAGCTCTTCGGAAGAGACTTCATGATAAAACTGACTTACTCTTCTCATCAATGACAACTTCATTTTCTTCTACCACATTGAAATGGACCATCATGTCCAGGACATGTTCTCTAACCGTGGTCCATTCTTTCGTACGACAATTGTAAATGTATTTTATGGCTTCATGTCTAAGGGAGAAGGACAGTTGTCCAAACATCCCTTTTAGAGATTCCATTATCTCTTTAGCAGTACCCATAACATCGTGTTTCATAGCCAAAACATTGATATACTGGCTAGAATGTACACTCGGGCTTTGTCATTTGCCTTTATCCATCTGTCATACGCATCCCGAACTGTTCGGTTTGCATTTGAGCTGGGGTTTGGAGGACATTCCTCAGTTAAAACAAACCTTAAATCATCAATTACAAGTATTGTATTTAGGTTTGATTTCCAAGTTGCGTAATTGTCGCCGTTTAATTTCTCATAAGCGAGTAATTGTACTATTGAATTTGTCATGCTGTGAAATAAAGAAAATTCTATTAGTGATGTGACTTAATCCTGTTTAATCCAATCAGTTTTAGCAAATGTAATAATGTACCCAAAAATTATTAATTTGCAATGATACTTTAGTGAGTTAGAGCAACTGCTACCGAGGGGCAGTCAATCACTCATTCACTAAACCAAGACATTTTTTACTTAAACACTAATCCCAGAATAACTCTTATTCCTATAGTGTTTTAGTTATTGCTATTTTGGTCAAGAATATACTAACTCTTAGTAATTCTTCGCAAGTGTGACCCACCAATTTCAGACCTCAGAAATCGGTCCCAACAACGCTATCGAATGNTCCATTTCCGGAGTTTGCGTTATTTCGACTCCCTTGTTATGACCCTCCGAATGGGTAGTTGCTCTAGGGCAACAAGCAGGCGGAACATGGGAATCTCACGGTGCAACCTAGTGGTGGAGACCATAGGACGTGTTGATATACCTCCTTCTCCCACTTACTATAAATACTTTCTCTATTCACCTTGTTATTGACTCATGCAAATACCTTTTGAAAGGAGGACGCTCCCAGGGCGACACGAGGCCGAGCATGAATCTCACGGTGTGAATTTTTCAGAGAGCGTAAAAGGAAAATGATGTATTTCATATATCTTTTTCCTCCCACTAAGTATTTTAGACGGTTGGGTATACTTATTACTTAGGTATATTCCGGCTAATTAAATATAACTTAAGTCTAGGTGATTTTTCTAAAACTTATAACTTAAGCATACTCATAAAACTGGGCTAACTAAGCTCAAGTACTGGTTTGATCTCCAGGTAGTAGATGTTCCATAAACCGTCAACTTAAGTACCTCCTGTCTTAGACAAGATCCTGCCAGGTGAGATTTCTCGTAACCACAATTTTGTAAGACATCGACCTATTTTAACTATTAAAATTGATCGTGCTTGGTTCTTAACCCTAAGTGAGCATGCACTTATCTTTATTATAGATTTTAGCGTCTATCTTGTTTTACGACGTTGAAAATAACCTATAACATGCATCTAACATGCTTTATATAACAATTATATAATCATCAATTCCATGTAATAATATAACAATTTATATTTATCACTCATGGAACCCTAAACATGCATACTATACATTATATGACATACTTTATGCATATACATTTTCTCAGCCTATGGTGGGATTTTAAATCTATATGACATACTTTATGCATATACATTTTCTATTAAATTAAAACATACATTCATAATGCATAATTAATTAAACATGCTAAAGTCGATTGGTTTTGGCATTTTAAAGCAAGCAATTAACTAAATTATTACATTAATAATTAAAAATAACTTGAACCGCTCTCGAGGATCACGAACTGGGCAAACCAACCCTTAAAAACGTTGAATCGGACCCCAACGATAGAAAAAACATCCGAACCACCTCTTCCATCTTCTTCTTCGGTTCAGCTTGCTATCTCTTCCATTTTCGATCAATTACAACCTAAAATGAACTCTAATGCCTCCATAAAAATTACAGACCTTTCTTCATTCATTAAAGCCCATACACATTAGGCTTATTACAATAATTGTATCAAATGGAAGCATAAAAAAAAATGCGAAAACCAAAACCATCCAGTTTAGCAACCACAAAATTTCATTCATGAAATGGTACCCACCATGATCAAATTATTGTAAATAAAGTGCCTAAAACTTGCTCTAATACCAATTGATGTGTTAATATAACACATGCGGAAGCAATTTGGATCTTAGGCACATTTAGAACATCAATTATAGTAAATAACTAGCATGTTCATAAGTATTAAAACTTAATGAGTTTGAATACTAACCTTTTGTAGTTCAAATTCCTTTTTCCCCACGAACCGGTTTCAAACCACCACTAGTGTCTTCTCCACTATCCTCCAGCCTTAGAACGGGTGTGGAATCTAGTGAGTGACTAAACTTGGGAGGGATTTTGTATATATGAAGAGAGTGTTTGTGAGAGGTTTTTCTCAAGGTTTTTCACCAAGCAAGAAAGACCTTCCATGTACCATGATCACTCTATTTATATAGTCATGTTTGCATGTTCATGCAAATTTGAGATCACCAAATTTTGACACTCAAAATTCCACTCAAATGTTTGGGAACAAATGTATGGGATTATGTGGCAAGCATGCAAGTTTGAGTTAACCAAATTTTGACACTCAAAATTCCACTCAAATTTGTGGGGTTTATTTGGCAAGCCGTTAAACCAAATTTTGATACCTCAAAATTCCACTAACTTAAACATGGATTTTACCATTAAATGAAGTCAACATTTTGACTTTCTTCATTTTAATACAAGAATTAATTTGAATAATTAATTTCAAATTAAAGTAATATTAAATGATTAATGAAACTATTTAATTAATATTTAATATTAATTCAAATGTCAATCCCAATTAATTCCGACACATATTTGAATAAAATATTTAAATCTTATTTAAATATCTCACATTCTCTCTTTTTGTTTAATTGGTAAATAAAACAAAAATGCGGTTAAATATATCGTATATATGTAGCGCATATTCCCTAATTCGAATTCGAACACTTCCAATTCACTTGTCACACTGTTCTATGGTTTAGTCCAATATGAGCTAACAGAGGGACCTAATGGACCTATAGATCATGGGCTCCAACGATCCAAGCTTAACTGGTTAAACTCATTAACCTTGTTAAGCAACAACACTCGTTAACTACTAGGACACTCCACTATAGCCTAGTAGTTGCACTCCCCTCACTATAGATATATTTCTGTCCATTTGATATAACCATGATTAGTAAGTCAATCCTTCACAGGTTGTTCGTAATTAGAGCTGGGTCAATTAGCCGTTTTACCCCTGAAGTTACTTCTTGTTCATTATGTCCCACTGATCCTCTTATGAACAATTGGTTTGTGGTCCAACCAGTAAACCGAATCCCTCTTAGGCCAATGAGTGGGTGGGGCCCCTTGTTCAAGACAGAGTCAGTACTTAAGGGAACTACCTCTCTTCTATCCCTAAAAGTTGGTAGGAGTGAATTCCTTCTTGCACCCCACGTCCCCAGCTATTCACCTAGTCTTACCCCTGAAATGGGTGGCCTATTGAGTCGGCGAACTCAAGCCACTCTCACCCATGCAAATCTAAGAATAATTCTGAATAAACAGGAGTTCACGGTTAGCTATGGATTAAGATCAAGTTACCTAGGTCATCGAATGAAAATAAAATAGTCTCAACAATAAATGACATGATAAAAGAGTTATTTTCTTCATGGTCCGATCTTATGCAATACTCATTGCATAGGACGCCCCCACTCACATGGCTCCACATGTACAATTTAGTGATCACATTGTTTATATCATATACAAAAGTGGGCCGCATCCATAGTGTCCCCAGAATAAGGTACTCATCCTTATCCTTATCCTTATACTATAGATCATTTTGACAATATACTTGAACTTGATCCACTTTTATGTCTCTACATATAGTTCAAGTAATCATACTATAGCCATAGTGTTCTTAGTTTATTGGATTTAGATTAATGATTGTAAAGTTTACTTTATTCAATAACAATCTTTAATGAATAAACAACAATAATTAACTTTATTGAAAATAGAATATGTTTTTGTTTACAAACTATGAGTTTTAGGGCATAAAACCCAACACAAACAATATGTACTATAAGTGGGCTTGAGCTTACCGTTAGGCTCACGGCAATATGTAACGGGCAATATCTGCTAAAAGTGGGCTTGAACTTACCGTTAGGCTTAAGGGTAATTGATAGAAGTGGGCTTGTGCTTACCATTAGGCTAACGGTGATACGTAACGAGCAATATCTGCTTAAAGTGGGCTTTAGTTTCCCATTGATCTTACGTCGATACGTAACAGGCAGTATCTGCTACAAATGGACTTACCATGAGGTTCATGTCGATACATAAAATGGGCTTGAGCTTACAGTTATGCGTACAATGATGCGTAATGGGCAATATTTACTAGAAGTGAGCTAGAGCTTACCCATAAGGCTAACAGCGATACGTAACGAGAAATATCTGCTAGAAATGGACTTACTGTTAGGCTGACAACGATATGTAAAAGGCAATATCTACTAGAAGTGAGCTTGAGCTTTCCATAAGACTAACAATAATTCTTAACAAGCAATATCTACTAGAAGTGGGCTTGAGCTTATGATTGACGACAATTCGTAACAAGCAATATCTACTAGAAGTGGGCTTGAGCTTACCGTGAGACTGACGACAATTCGTAACAAGCAATATCTTCTACAATTGGGCTTGAGCTTACCATTAAACTGATGGCAATACATAAAGGGCAATATCTACTAGAAATAGGTTTGAGCTGACCGTTAGAGTTACGATGATACGTTGCGTGCAATATCTACTAGAAGTGGGTTTGAGCTTATCATTAGGCTGACGGTGATACGTAACATGCAATATCTGTTAGAAGTAGGCTTACCGTGAGGTTGATGACAATATGTAATGGTCAATATCTTCTAGAAGTTGGCTTGAACTTACCGTTAGACTAACGGTGATACGTAACGAGCAATATCAGTTAGAAGTGTGCTTACTCTGAGGCTGATGATGATACGAATGGGCAGTGTGTGGACTTACCGTGAGTCTGATGACGCTATGTAGCCGGCAATATCTGCTAGCGTTGGGCTTATAGTGATGCTGATTGCGATATGTAACGAGCAATATCTGCTAGCGGTGGGCTTACCGTTGACGGTGATTTGTAATGAGCAATATCTGCAACAGTGTTCTTATCGCTGTCGGCGATACGTAATACATAATAGGTTTTTTCTCCTTGGCTCTGAGACGTCTAGTTCTAGTCTGATTCCCTTGGGACTATTCATGTCTGCATCCTCATGTCTCTATCCTTTCCTTTTAAACATTGAGAGTTTCTTATGTTGAGTTGTGAATGACTGACGACCCTCTATGAGGCACTACTTTGTGCATGTCTTATATGAGACTATATGGTGTCTTACCTAGGGGGTGAGCTGAAACCTCCTAGGTTCATAAANCCAAATCCATAAAGTCACCCTCATTGGGGTGTCCAACCCCTCCCTTATCCCATCCAGCTAATGGCTTGTTCGATGTGGGTCTCTCATTTTCCATGTGAAATGACTGGGAACACTTGGGTTTTGATAAGAAATCCCTAATCCCCACGGAACTATTGACACCGTTGACACAACTTGCATCCAAAGGGCAACTCTTAAGGTGGTTTGTAAGTCGTGGTGGTCTGTTAGGCTTCTAGGCGAAGGTTATGTCTAAAACTAACTATCTACAACCATAATACCCTAGTCTTAACATAATATCTAATCCATTGAAATTAACATGGTATGCACATAATTTTTACCTAGAATCATCATACATCATTCTATGAAAAATAAACACACATGCTCAACCGGGCGATAACATTCACTAATCATCCAGAGCGCATATCAAAAATTTTCATCCTCATTTCAGCATATAATTCAAAAAATTACCGCAGAAATAAAGTATGATGGCATCCAACATATGACTATTAAAATTTATCACATTATGCATGCATATTTATGATAACAAATATTACCTAATTTCATATCATAGAAAAATTATCTGTTTAAGTTAAATAAACTAGCATGCATGCAATTACAAAACGATTCCTACAAGTATTTCTTCCTAAAATTTGCGTGGTGACTTAAAAGATGACGCATGCGATCCCGAATTAGCTTTTTCATGAGTTAGAAGCTACAAAATTCCTAAAGTCTCTCTTTCACATTCTATCACCTACGCATTCGCCTCCTTCGTCAAAATTCCTAGATTTTCAAACAAGTTTTCAATTATTTTCTATTTTCTTTGAATTTTCATAACTTTGCCTACACAACTTCATTTCACTTAGTTTCCTCACAATAGTGGTAGACTCTTAATCCATCTCTACTAAAATATTTTTCTTATAATTTTTAGTCAATCACAACAAGAATAAATAATCGAGTTCAAACATCGTCAAAAACTAAAACTTACAAAAAAAATTCAGTTTTTTGATGTTCATCGGAATTCAACTTTTCGATCCAAAAAAACTCTAACTTCATAAAACTTGTGCAAAATTCCTCCAATATCAACATACTAACTTATTTACAAGAAAACCTCTTGAATTTGAAGGAAAATCACAATTAAAAACCCAAAAATCATATTATTAGCGATGAGCTTACCCTTAGGCCCTTTTGATCTTATCGTGAGTTTGATGGAAATACGTAAGGGGCAATATTTGCTAGCAGTGAGTTTTTTGTGAGGCTTACGACAATACATAAAGGGAAATATCTGGTAGCAAGGAGCTTATTTTGAGGTTTACAACGATACGTAACGGTCAATATCTACTAATGGTAAGCTTATTCTGAGGCTGACAATGATACGTAACGGGTAATTTCTGCTAGCGGTGGGCTTACCATGAATGGTGATATATAACGAGCAATATATGCTAGCAATGGGCTTACCTTGAGGCTAATAGTGATACACAATGCGCAATATTTGTTAGCGGTGGGATTACCATCAGGCTGATAGCGATACATAACAGGTATCTGCGAAGGGTGCACTTATCGTGAGACTAATGATGATACGTAATGAGAAATATCGGCAAGCGGTGGGCTTACGTAAGGTTTAGGACGATACCTAACGGGTAATATCTGCTAGCGATTGTCTTATCGCTAAAGGCAATACGTAACATGCAATATTTGCAAGCGATGAGCTAACTGTGAGGTTGACGACGATATGTAACGGTCAATATCTGTTAGCGGTGAGCTTACTGTGAAGCTGACAAAGATATGTAACGAACAATAACTGCTAGCGGTGAGCTTATCATGAGGTTGACGGTGATACATAACGAGCAATATCTGCTACCGATGAGCTTATTGTGAGGCTGATGGCAATGTGTAATTGGCAATATCTATTAGCAAGTAGCTTATTGTGTGCTAATGACAATACATAACACGTAATATCTAGTATGGTTGAGCTTATTATGAGGTTGATGGCAATGGGTAACCAGCAAAATATTCTAACAAGGAGATTATTTTGAGGCTGACGACAATAAGTAACAAGCAATATATGCTAGCATTGAGCTTACCGTCAGGTTATGGTGATTCGTACCGGGTAATATGCACTAGCGATGAGCTTAGCGGGAAGCTGACGGTGATACTTAACGTCTAATATTTGCTAGTAGTGAGCTTACTGTGAGGCCCATGGCCATACGTAACGAGCAATATCTGCTAGTGTTGAGCTTATTGTGAGGCTGACGAAAATACATAACAGGCAATATTTACTAGCAAGGAGCTAATTGTGGGGCTGTAAGGATGTGACTAGATATCTCTAAAAGATGGACAAAATTTTTGCGAAGTAAAATAAATAAAATTTAAAACATAATAAAAACAAATAAAATTTAAAACATAATATACTTTATATTTATATTATAACAAAATAGTGTTTTTACATATCACATTTAAAACACAACATAATAGTTAACGTACAAAATAAGGAACGAACACCAAAACATTTAAAACAAAAGGATGTAGAGGACGACGGGTGAGGCTTGTCTATGACACCTACTATAGAGTCCGCTCCCAACCTCGACCAGCTCCTTGTTTACTTGGAAAATATGGAAGACATGGAGTGAGTACAAAGACTCAGTAAGTAGCCTACTTCTATGCTCTTAATTGTGTACTTAATATGCTAGAGCACCACACTCTTACTTTTCTTTTTCTTGTTGTAGTTACTCAGGCCCTTTTGTTCTATTCTTGACTTGTGGGTACTTATTATGATCTATCCCGAGGACCTTAATCCTTGGATCCTGAAACCTTAGTTCTAACCTAATGGCTTTAGTACTATAGTTTTCAGTTCTTGGTTCTTGTCCTTAGTCTATGTCTTATTCTTGGTTACTTTCGAGGTTCTTGTTCTATTCTTGGTTCGTTCTCCAAGACACTCCCCCAATGTACACGACTTCATACATTTCAAATGACACAATCTTAACCTACGTCCAAGGTTTCATGCATTCCAAGCGACATAGTCTGAACCCGCATCTAGGGTTTGCCCTGTGATACGGTTTGAAAACCTATTCCAAAGGTTTTATGCATTCAAAGCGGCATTGTATGAAAACCTACATTCAAGGTTTTTTTTATCTTCTAAGCAATGTAGTCTAATCTTGCATCCTGTGCTTACCCTATTGATGAGGCAACCCTAATCCTCATCCCAATGATCCAAGCTTTTGTTGAAGCAAGAACCCTGAGTCAAAGAAATTAACACCTCCTTATACAAAATTCGGATAACCAAGAGATAAGGCTCGAATTAGATTACCTCTTACGATCAAAGATCTAGAAGCAAGATTTGGAACCTTGTTCTAAATTGAGTCACTCAACAATCGAACTTGATCAAGGCTTGATTGAATGGCTCAGATGCAATCTACCACAAGAATTGCATGAAACTCAGAAATAGAAAAACTGATGCTCGGATTTCTAAGGGGGAACATCTCAACTTGAGAGATCAATTTCGTTGATCACAAATCTAATTTTTACATAATAATTTGTGGGTATTTATAGTCTCCTTACAAAAGAAGTTAGTGGCCGAGATTTAATCCCGATCCTCTTACATCTCCATAAAAGACGAAGTCAATTTGACCATTACAAAGTTTATGAAATTAAGAAAAATAATAAAGAGTTTTCTAACAACTCATGAAATGATACTTGCAACTTCATCCGCTACTTCAACCATGCAAATATTCACTCCTGAAGCTCAAAATGGTCCTTTTTCAATCGAATCATCTTGTAACACATGAATGCTTGTTGAATCTTCTTGGCCTTGGATCGTGTAATAGGTCCAGTTGGAGTATTTGGAACACCGTGATTCTTATCACCTGGGATACAACCTGAATACCTGTGCCTAAGACTTCATACTTTCCTAGAGGCATAGTCTGAATACCTACGCTCAAGGTTTCATACATGCCAAGTAGTGAAGTCTAACACGAGCATTCCGTATCGTGGGAGGTGTTAGGAGGTTCCCGCAGGCAGTCTAGGTTCTTGATTCGTAGCTAAGGTAATTTTACTCTTTTTTTGTTCCATCATGGCCCCAGATTACTCCACATGAAAGACCAAAAAGGTCACATGATCGATGCAAACATGAACATGACATCTTTCATATCTTAGGGTACCTATAACATGGTAGGATGTCACGATCATGCTTGTCCAGGGCATATTGCCCATGGCCGCACGCCCATGACAAACCAAATCCTTTATGTCATTCCATGGGACGTTACGTTTGTGCATAGACTATAGAGCCTTAAACAGGGTGACTGTACGCAACAAATACCCACTACCGATAATATCTAACTTGTTTGCCTAGCTTCACGGGGCCAAATACTTCACGAAGCTGGACTTACGATCAGGGTACTACCAATTACGTATCGCCGAAGGAGATGAGCCCAAGACGACGTGTGTAACAAGATACGGGGCTTTCGAATTCCTAGTAATGTCATTTGGTCTGACAAACACCCCAACTACGTTTTGCACATTAATGAACCAGGTTTTCCACGAATACTTGGATCAATTCATCGTAGTATACCTCAACGACATAGTGGTATACAACGCAACCCTAGAAGAGTACAAGATGCATCTAAAGCTAGTATTTTACAAGCTGCGGTAGAATCATTTGTATGTCAAGAAAGAAAAATGTGTCTTCGCACAAACATGCATTAACTTCCTTGGACATGTCATCAGTTGTGGGCAGATTAGTATGTATAGCGACAAGATAAAAGTTATCCAAGAGTGAAAAACTCTTACTTTAGTATCTGATGTACGATCCTTCCCAGGATTGGCAAACTATTATAGGCTGTTCGTCGAAGGGTTTTCGCGACGAGCCACCCCTTTAACAGAACTTTTAAAGAAAGACCACCCTTGGTCGTGGTCAAACAAATGTCAAATGGCCTTCGAAGATCTGATGACAACCATGACGAGGGGTCATGTCCTCAGATTTGTGGATGTTTATAAGCCATTTGAAGTAAAGACGGATGCTTCCAACTTTACCCTATGCGGTGTCCTTATCCAAGAAGGTCACCCCATCGCTTATGAAAGTCGAAAGCTCAATGATGCAGAAAGAAGATACACTATCTCTGAAAAAAAAATGCTAGCTATTGTACATTGCCTACGAGTCTTGAGACAGTACTTCTGGGGATCACACTTCGTGGTGAAGACGGACAACAGTGCGATTTGCTGTTTCTTTGATCAACCGAAGTTAACGACAAAACAAGCTCGATGGCAAGACTCGTTAGCCGAATTCAACTTCAAATTTGAACACAAAATAGGAAAGAGCAACCAAGCAACCGACGCACTGAGTCAGAAGGGTGATCATGCAGCCCTATACATGTTAGCGCATATTCACTCAAGTAAGATCGATGGATCGATGCGTGACATCATAAAAGAACATTTACTTCATGACCCGTCGACGAAAGCCGTTGTTGAACTAGCCAAAGCTGGGAAGACACGATAACACACCTCCCAAAAGTCGGTGAGTATGAAGCCATCTTGGTTATCATAGACTGATTCTCGAAGTACGCAATGTTCATTTCCACCTCTAAAATATGCTCGGCCGAACTAACAGTCCAACTATCTTTCAAAAACATTGTGAAGTTATGGGGCATTCCATCAAGCATCATCAGCGATAGGGATGGTAAATTCATCGGCACATTCTAAACTGAGTTATTCGCCTTCTTGGGAACGACTTTAAACGTCTCCTCGAGCTACCATCCCCAAACATCTCTTCTTGGGAAGTTTATGTCTAGTACCGTAAATCCTAAGGGGAGTGTCTTGGAGAACGAATTAAGAAAACAGAACAAAAAACTTATGACAAGAACAAGAACAATAACAAGAAAAGAAAGAGTGTGGTACCCTAGCATATCAAGGACACGATTAAGAGCGAGTCTTTGTACTCATTTCGTATTCTCCATTTTTTTTCGGGTAATAAGAAGCTGGTCAAGGTCAGGAGCGGACTCTGGAGCAGATGCCATAGACAAACCTCACCCGTCGTCCTTCAACCCTTTTATTTTAAAATGTTTTGTATCTATGTCGCCCATGTAGATGTTGACTCCTTTAGCTCCGTCGACTCAACGCAGCTCTGCTCGACTTGGTGTAGCTTCTCTACTCAAAACTCTACCATTCGACAATTAAGGCAATTAAGATAGACATTTTGATACTTATTTCTACATTTTTTACCATCCCATAGCTACTTATTTCTACCTTTTTCACCCTCCCATAGCTGAATTAAACCTTAATTAAGGCAATTAAGATCGGTATATCATCTTATTTCAAAGTTAAGTTTATTTGGGCTAGAAATGTGAGTTATTAATGAAAATAAGATGGACGTTCAAATAGGAAACAACTTCCGATTATACTTACAGCAACTTCCATAAAAAGAATCCAATTTTACTCGAGTGTAAGGAGAAAGTCTGCTAACGCAAACCAAGTAAGAGACCTTACTATCGGTTTGGTTAAAAGTTGATGGTTGTATGATGACACGTGCCTCGTGGATCTACACGTGATATACGCTTGATATGTGAGAAATAATTACGGAACGATGTGATTATGGTGTGTGTATGAAATGATATGACTAAGATATCTTTATGATATGATATGACTGGGATATGTTTATTAAATGATATGGCTAGGATACATTTAGAAAACGACACGACAAGGATATGTTTATGTAATGATATAGCTAGAATATGTTTATGAAACGATAAGACTAGGAAACATTTTTTGAAATTCCGTGTGTAATGATCAGGGACAATGAATTACTATAGAATTAATTTCTAAGAAACGGTGTGCAAGAAACAATAGAAGAGTGCAGAAAATCGAACCCTAATTCATAAATCCTAATCTGGGACGTTTGAAGTACATGCTAAAAAATCCGAGTCACGGTCAACATTTTTTGAAATTCNTGTGAAACGATATGATAAGAATATGTTTATGAAATGATATGACCATGATACGTTTATGATATGATATGACAATGATATGTTTATGAAAGAATATGACTAGGTTATGTTTATGTAACAATATGGTTGCTTTGTGTTTACAAAACAATATGACTATGGTATGTTTATGAGATGATAAGAACATGATATGTTCGTGATACAACGTGACTATGAGATGATACGTGAATGTTATGACACATGATATGATGATGTACTGATGATATGAAAAATGTTATGGTATAACACGTTTGGCGATATAGTACATGATATGTTGATGATATGATAAAACACGATGCATGATATGAATGATATACGACAATAATTTGTCGACATAATGCACAACCCCAATTTATGTAAGGAAAGCTATGATAAAAATGATATGATTTGAATGAAAAATGGAAGGGGTTGTATTACATGATAATGAACAAAAATGTTGGGACCTCATGCAAGATTGGGTGTTCATGCATCACGGAATACCCCACTTTTACGATTGTATGGACGCGACACTAGGAGGCGAAAAAATGATCATTATGTTTATCATAGTGCTACGACGATCGCTATGCCTAAAGGGTCTCCAACATCAACAACTCCAAAGAATGCTCGCCCGACCATGAAAGGGGCCTAGGAGGTGTGCGAACCGACTGATGGGTTCATACTCACACGTGTGGGCCATGTGTAGAATAGTAAATACACATCCAATTAACTCATTTAGTATAGCCGCCTAAAGAATTTAGACTGATACGGTAGGTCGTACACATAATTGTATGCGTTTGCATCTAACTTCAATTGTGGGGTCACTTATTAGAAATTTATGTCCTATGGGCACAAATTAAGTTAAAAAGTCTTGAATTAAGAGGTAAAAAATTTGAATTTTCTATTTATTTATTTTTGAAAACAAATTAAAAATAATAAAGGCTATAGGAAGTTGTAATAATGACTTTTGAACTTAAAGTATTGAACTTCTCATTAAACATTCAAACTATAAATATTTTTTTATAGATCGCTATAGAAGTTGAATATCAATAATGACTTCTTTTTTCAAGTTGTATAATATACTTTCAATGATTGAGCTTTTTTTTACTTAAAAAAACTATCAATTACATAAATTTATATATATATATATATATATATATATATATATATATATATATATANATATATAAAAAGATGGTGCCTTTCAAAATTTGAGTCATGCAACACCCTTATTTATCTAAATCATTGGCCTTCGACTTGCAATAGACAGTTAGATGTTCTCTTCCTTATAATTAAGAATGGTCACTTTTGAAGGTGATTGGATGGATAAACAAACGAAATTAAAAGATGATGCAAAAGTAAACAACCAAATTGCATACCGTCAATTTATAGCATTCAGTTTTTTATGTGCTTATAATATGTAACGACCCTAGATTTCTATTTAACCTAAAGTCACTACTGTATACATATTAGAAACATTTTATGGAAAAATACTTCATTAAAAACTTTATCATAAAACTAGTCGCGGACTTACATGATTTCTAGGTCTTTAAAATAAAATACCAAAAATTGAAATAACATAAAGTAAAACGTCCCTACACTAACCTATATGCTACAAAATTAAATGCATACTAACCTATATTAACGTATAGTCTACGAAATTAAAATTTTGTAAACTCCCCTATGCATGTATCATGGTCTCTTGGGTTGCGATGCCACCGTCAACCTATAGCGGAGCGTGCCTTTACCTGAAAAAATAAGATTAGCAAATGACTTGAGTATTTTGATAAATACTTATTAAGTGGCCCCACTACTGGAGTTAAATGCAAGAACATACAATCATGAGTGAGAACTATCATAACAGTCTATATTTCTTAGGCAGCTATCCAAAGAGGGTTAATTTAATGTTTATTTGTTGTTCTACATACGGTGTACACGTACGAGTATGGACCCACCAGTCGGCTCGCACACCTCTTGGGCCCCTTTCTTGTCAGGCGAGCAATATCTGGGAGCTGTTGATGTTAGACACCCATTAGGAATAGCGACCTTCGTAGCATTATAACAAATATAATTATCATTTTCTTGCTTTGTAGTGTACACGTTCGTACCATTGTAAAAGATGAGAGGGTATTCCTTGATGCATGAACACACAATGATACATGCACTCCCAACATTTTTCCTTTCATTATATTGTATAACAACCCCTCTAGCATTTTAATTTATATTATATCATTCTATCATAACTTTTCATGTGTATATCGGGGTTGTGCATTATGAAAATTATCAAATTGCTTGTCAATCATATCATATCATATGTCTCATCATGTCAAACTTATGTCATATCATAAACTTACCATGTCTTCTTACGTATCATATAACATTTTATAGCATCATCACATCATTCATGGTACATCATCATACATTATAGTCACAACATCATAAATATAAAGAANGTCCCTACACTAACCTATATGCTACAAAATTAAATGCATACTAACCTATATTAACGTATAGTCTACGAAATTAAAATTTTGTAAACTCCCCTATGCATGTATCATGGTCTCTTGGGTTGCGATGCCACCGTCAACCTATAGCGGAGCGTGCCTTTACCTGAAAAAATAAGATTAGCAAATGACTTGAGTATTTTGATAAATACTTATTAAGTGGCCCCACTACTGGAGTTAAATGCAAGAACATACAATCATGAGTGAGAACTATCATAACAGTCTATATTTCTTAGGCAGCTATCCAAAGAGGGTTAATTTAATGTTTATTTGTTGTTCTACATACGGTGTACACGTACGAGTATGGACCCACCAGTCGGCTCGCACACCTCTTGGGCCCCTTTCTTGTCAGGCGAGCAATATCTGGGAGCTGTTGATGTTAGACACCCATTAGGAATAGCGACCTTCGTAGCATTATAACAAATATAATTATCATTTTCTTGCTTTGTAGTGTACACGTTCGTACCATTGTAAAAGATGAGAGGGTATTCCTTGATGCATGAACACACAATGATACATGCACTCCCAACATTTTTCCTTTCATTATATTGTATAACAACCCCTCTAGCATTTTAATTTATATTATATCATTCTATCATAACTTTTCATGTGTATATCGGGGTTGTGCATTATGAAAATTATCAAATTGCTTGTCAATCATATCATATCATATGTCTCATCATGTCAAACTTATGTCATATCATAAACTTACCATGTCTTCTTACGTATCATATAACATTTTATAGCATCATCACATCATTCATGGTACATCATCATACATTATAGTCACAACATCATAAATATAAAGAATAAATGCACGTGAAAGGGCCACTAGGCATATCTCGTCATACATTAAACAAGTTGTCCAACCTATCCGATAGTAAGACCACTTACTTGGTTGGCCTTAGCCGTCATTCTTCCTAAATTCGAGTATGTTTGTTTTTCATTCCTTGAAATTTCTCCTAGTATTATCGGTTGTCCTTTTTTATTAGAACGTTCATCTCGTTTCATTGGTAGCTACAATTTCTTAACTTGGTTTAACATAAATTGAGAAATTGAACCTTATGTTGACCTTAATATCCTTAAACAAGGTCCATTTCAACTTTAGGATAGTCGAAACGGCAAAAATTTGGCAAAATACACCATAGCGAGCCGAGGAGCTGGATTCTGAAATGTGAAGTCGTGCCTAGCCAATTGAGCCGCGTAAGCCGAAGAAGTTTCTGGTTGCAGGCGTGAAACGTGGTGTAGTGAGACGCGAACACGTATTTTTCGTCGATCGAGTTTTTTTTTTTTTTTTTTTTTTTTTTTTTTTTTTTTTTTTTTTTTTTTTTTTTTTNGCCGTAACCGAGTTTGTTTGTGTTTCATTTTCAGAATGGTTTATTAATTTCAAATTTATTTCATTTTTGTGCTTGACATTTTTCTATAAAATCTAGATTTTGATATTGAGGTAGACGTGAATATTTTTTTCTTCAATAGCAACTTTAATATTTTATTCGTGTACTCATTTTTATATTAAATGTTTCCCTATATTTAAGAACTTAAATGATTAACAAACACTTTGTTAGGGTATGCTGAGGTGCTGTAGTAACCCCGCTGGTCTCTGGTCTCTGTCTGGTTACCTTGACTTGTTGGCAAACCAAGCATCTATTGACGAATTCCGCGATATCCTTCTTCATACCACACCATTAGAAGTGTGGTCTAATGTTTTGATACATTTTTGTACTGCCAGGGTGCATGACGAATGGGGAGTTATGCGCCTCCTTTAGTATTTCATTTCTCAATTCCTCTATTGCTGGTACACACAAACGACCTTGATACAACAACCCGCCATCAGATGACTTGGAGTACCTGTCAGCTAGTTCTGTCTCCATTTCATTAAGTACCCTTGCCAAACAAGAGTCTCTTACTTGTGTAGAAAATAAATTTGCTCTGATACCAATTTGTTGAAATTAAAAGCCGCTCTGATACCAAATGGTAGAAAATAGATGCTCGCTCTGAAACTAACTCATTTAGATAACTCTCACAAAACTTTGAAGAGGGTGCCCCGATAGTGGAGAGACAAGGAGAATAAGAAATTCTCAAAAGCCTTTTTCTATTGCTCTGTGCTCTCTTTGCTCTTTGCTCTGATATTACAACGAGAGGTAAAGCCTATTTATAAATTTTCATAAGCTAAAAATGACCATAACTATCCCACGTTTTCTTTTCACGATTTCTCACCCATAAACCCCTCCTCTCCTAAAATACAACACTTTTTTTTTTCTCCCTAGTTTAAGTTTATTTCCAACAAAACTCCCCCATAAACTTAAATGTTCCTACCATCTGTCATACCAATCATCTTCTTGTATTTGTCGAGAAGTACTTTCAGTAGTGGTTTTGTAAAGATGTCCGCAACTTGATCCTGACTTGCCACATGTAGCAATTCCACGTTTCCTTCATTCATGTTATCTCGGATAAAATGAAATCGAACGTAAATGTGTTTGCTTCTTTCATGGTTCACTGGGTTCTTGGCCAACTCAATTACTGATTTGTTGTCAACTTGTCTTACGGTTGCACCTCGTTGCTTTAGCTCCATCTCACTCAAAAAATTTCTAAGTCATATTGCGTGGCACACACACCAAGATGCTGCTACATACTCAACTTCACACGTCGAGAGTGTCACGATCGGTTGATTTTTTGAAAGCCAAGTAAAAGTTGTGTTGCCCGTGAAGAATACATAGTCTGATGTACTTTTCCGATCGTCTATGTCTCCGCACCAATCACTGTCAGAGTAACCAACTAACTTGTAATCTTCTGTTCTTGAGTAGAATAACCAAGTGATAATGTTTCTTAGACGTATCGTAGGACTCGCTTCAACGCCTTCCAATGTGAATAAATTGGCTCCTCCATGAACCGACTTATTATGCCAACACTTAATAAAAGATTTGACATTGTGCATGTAAGATATCGAAGGCTTCCCACCATCCTTCAGTACCTATTTGCATTTACTTGTTCTCCTTCATCGTACTTTGAGAGCTTTGCACCTGGTTCCATTGGTGTTGATACCGGGTTGCAATTTTTCATCTTGTACTTCTTCTAAATTTCCTTTGCATATTTCTCCTGTGATATAAAAATACATGTTTCTCCTTGTTTAACCTCCAAACCGAGGAAAAATTTCAACAAGCCCAAGTCGTCATCTTAAATTCTCGCGTCATTGTGCTTTTGAATTCTTTTATCATTTCATCATTGTTGCCTGAGAAGATGATGTCATCGACATAAAGAGCGACAAGTATCACATTACCTCCACTCTTCTTTATATAAAGTGAATGTTCGTGGGGACATTGCTTGTACCCGTTCTCCTTGAAGTACGTGTTAATACGAGTATTCCATGCTCGTGGTGCTTGTTACTCGTAAAGCGTCTTCTTCAATTTAAGTACCTTCTTCTCTTCTCCAATTTTCACGTACCTGGGAGGTTGTTCAAGGTATACTTCTTCTTCAAGCACACCATTCAAGAATGCTGACTTGACATCTATTTGAAAGATCGGCCATTTGAATTGGGCTACTTGGGGAAATAATCAATCGGATTGTCTCCATTCTAGCGACGGGAACAAACACTTCATCGTAGTCAATTCCCGCCTTTTGCTTCTATCCCTTCGCAACAAGTCGCACTTTGTACCGCTCAATCTCGCCTTGAGCATTCATCTTTTTCTTGAATACCCACTTCACACCTATGGGTTGACTTCCTTCCGGAAATTCTATCACTTCCCATGTGTTGTTGCGATGGATCACTTTAATCTTCTCATCCATGGAAGTT
Source organism: Cucurbita pepo subsp. pepo (assembly GCF_002806865.2). NCBI lineage: Eukaryota > Viridiplantae > Streptophyta > Magnoliopsida > Cucurbitales > Cucurbitaceae > Cucurbita > Cucurbita pepo. The sequence goes on along the minus strand of NC_036654.1, from coordinate 3,983,104 downwards.
TGCCACTTCGTGTCTCGCACCGCCTCTTCAAAGCTGATATTTTCAGCATCTGCCAGAAGACATACAAGGTGTACCTCATCTGTTGAGTCGTACAAATCTCGCAAACTTCGCATTTTGGGTTGTCGTGGTTCATCTTCATCATCGGAAATTTCTGAGTCTGTTGGTGTAGCGACTGATGATTCTCCAACTTCGATATTGACTTCCGTCGAATTGTTCCAGTCTCATTCTCTTGCTCATTTACTCGCACATCGCGACTTACTATCACAATCTTGCTAATCAGATCAACTAGTTTGTATCCTTTTGTCTTCTCATCATATCCATCTGAAGTGCTTGATCGAGTGGTTCCTCCTTTTTCTTGCGTTGCTCGTGTGCCTCGAGAGAACTGGCAAGCTCATCGACTGTGAACTTCGTCAGGTCCTTTGACTCTTCTATGCCACATACGACATTCTCGAAGTTGTCTGTTAACGACCTCAAGATTTTCTCCACAACCCGCGCTCGAGTAACATTTCTCCATTTCGATTTAGCTAATTCGCCACGGTCTGTACACGTGTAATATAGTCATATACATTTTCTGACTCCTTCATCTTCATGCTCTCCAACTCGCCATGCAGAGTCTGGAGACGCACCTGCTTGACTCGGTCGGTTCCTTTGAACATCTTTTCTAGAGTGTCCCACTCTTCTTTTGAAGTAGTTGCCCTTGCAATCTTCTCAAAGCCCAACTCGTCAATAGCTCGGAACAGCATGTATAATGTTGCCTTATCCTTTGAACGTGCTTCCTTTAGCACCTTGTTTTGCGCCGCCGTATAACCCGTGGTATTAATCGGTTCTTCGAAACCTTCTTCGACCACCTCCCATGCGTCTTGCGAACCGAGAAGAGCTTTCATTTGGATGCTCCAGTTCTCGTAGTTTGTCTTCGTCAGTCGTGGTAGCGGCATTTGTCCCATCATGTTCGCCATCGACTATGTTACCAATTTGTAGAAAATAAATTTTCTCTGATACCAATTTGTTGAAATTAAAAGCCGCTCAGATACCAACTTGTAGAAAATAGACGCTCGCTTTGAAACTAACTCGTTTAGATAACTCTCATGAAACTTTGGAGGGGGTGTCGATAGGGGAGAGACAAGGAGACAAAGAAATTCTCAAAAGCCTTTTTCTATTGCTTTGTGCTCTTTGCTCTGTTTGCTCTCTACTCTTTGCTCCATGTGCTATGATATTACAGTGAGAGGTAAAGGCTATTTATAAGTTTTACTAACGCTAAACATTGCCATGAGATGTTTTCTTCCCAGTTTTCTCAACCATAAACCCCTCCTTTCCTGAAATATATATGGTTTTTTTTTTTTTACAGAATTTAAAAACAAAAAATAATAACGGCTTCTTTAGTTTTTTTTTTTTCTCTCTCATTTAAGTTTATTTCCAATAACTTGAGCCTCAACTATTCTCTTCCAAAGAGTGGGCTATACACTCAATCGAGCTAGTTGTGCCCTAATATCTTCCACTACTACTACTATCTCAGCTCACTCAAAGTCTGCCTGCACCCTGGGCTCCTTCGTGATTAATGCCGATGAATGAGCTGTCTCTGTGCTTAGAGCATCTGCAACCACGTTGGCCTTCGTGGGGTGGTACTGAATATCAATGTCATAATCTTTGACTAGTTCCAACCATTGTCGCTTGATGGTGTTACTATAACACATGTGGAAGCAATTTGGATCTTAGGCACTCTAAGTACATCAATGATAGTAAATTAGCTATTATGTTCAAAAGCATTAAAACTCAATGAGTTTAAATACTAAACTTTTGTAGTTCAAATTCTTTTTTCCTCACAAACCGGTTTCGAACCACCACTAGTGTCTTTAAATACTAAACTTTTGTAGTTCAAATTCTTTTTTCCTCACAAACCGGTTTCGAACCACCACTAGTGTCTTCCCTCCTATTCTCTGACCTTAGAACGAGATTGCAGAATCTGGTGAGTGACTAAACTTCATAGAAATTTAGTATATGTAAACAGAGAGTTTTGAGAGATTTTGTCAAAGTGTTTTTAAAGAGAATTTGAATGTACCTTGATCTCTCTATTTATAGATCACTCTATTTATAGAGTCATATTTGCATATTCATGCAAATTTGAGATTACCCAATTTTGACCCTCAAAATTCCACTCAAATTTGTGGGATTATGTGGCAAATATGAAGTTTGGTTAAACCATATATTGACACTCAACATTTTGACTTCCTCCATTTTAATTACAATTAATTTAAATAATTAATTTCAAATTAAAACAATATTAAAGGATAAATTAAACAATTTAATTAATATTTAACATTAAATCAAATGCAAATCGGAAGGCACATATTGATTATGAATCCCTATTCATAATTAAAATATTTAAATCTTATTTAAATATCTCCAATTCTCTCTTTTTGTTTAATTCATAATTAAAACAAAATGCGGTTAAATATATCGTATATATTTAGCGTATATTCTCTAATTTGAATTCGAACACTTCGAACTCACTCGTCACACTTTTCTAAGGTTTAGTCCGATATGAGCTAGCAGGGGGACCTAATGACCTATAGATTATGGGCTCCAACGATCCGAGATTAACTGGCTAAACTCATTAACCTTGTTAACCAAAAGTGGGTCGTATCCATAGTGTCCCCATAATAAGGTACTCAGTCTTATCCTTGTACTATAGATCATTTGACTATATACTCGAACTTGATCCACTCTTCTGTCTCTACATATAGTTCAAGTAATCATACTATAGCCAGAGTGTTCTTAGTTTATTAGATTTAGATTAATGATCGTAAAATTTACTTTATTCAATAACAATATTTACTTAATAAACATCAATAATAACTTTATTGAAAATAAAATATGTTTTTGTTTATAAACTATGTGTTTTAGGACAGAAAACCCAACATCGCTGTCTCATATTCAACTCCTTCTATGTGAAGAAATACTTCAGGCTGTTATGGTTAGTATAAATCTGAGTTCTCTCCCCATCAAGTTAGTGTCACCATATCTTTAACGCAAAAACTACCACTGCTAGTTCCAAGTCATGAGCGGTATAATTCTTTTCATAGTTATTCAATTTCCTGGATGCATAGGCAATAACTTTTCCGTGTTGCATCAACACACATCCCAGGCCATTCTTGGAAGAATCACTGAAAATGACGTAGTGCCCTATACAATGAGGCATTGTGAGCACGGGTGCAATCCCCAATCTCTCCTTCAAGTCACAGAAGCTTGCCTCACACTCCAAGGTCCATGTGAACGCCATAGCCTTTCGAGTCAATAGCTCGAGGGGTGTCGCTATCTTGGAAAAATCTTGTACAAAGCGTCGGTACTAGCCTGCCAGACCCAGAAAGTTTCGTACCTCGGTAACAGTAGTTGACTGAGCCTAGTTGGTGACTGCTTCTACTTTGGTGGGATCAACTGACACCCCTTCTGCATATATCTCATGCTCCAGGAAAGAGACTTCACATAACAAAACTCACACTTCGAGAACTTGGCATACAATTTATTTTCTCTCAGAATTGTCAAGGTTTTTCTCAGGCGCATTTAGTGTTCTTGATCCGTCCTTGAGTATACCAAGATATCGTCTATGAATATAATGACAAAGGTATCCAGATATTCCTTAAGCACCCGATTCATTAGCTCCATGAACATTGCAGGGGCATTGGTGAGTCCAAATGACATCACCACAAACTCATAATGGCCATACCTTGTTCTAAAAGTCGTTTTTTATACGTCCTCGTCTTTTATCTTGATCTGATGCTAACCTGATCGAAGATCAATCTTTGAAAACACTGTGGCCTCTTTGAGCTGGTCGAATAAGTCTTCAATGCGTTGGAGGGGATACCTATTCTTCACCGTTCTCGTATTTAGCTCCCTGTAATCAATGCATAGGCGCATTGAACCATCCTTTTTCTTAATGAATAACACCAGCGCACCCCAAGGTGACACGCTAGTTCTAATAAATCCTTTGTCCAGCAGCTCTTGTAGTTTCGTCTTGAGTTCTTTTAGCTCGGTTGGAGCCATGCGGTACGGGGCGTTGGATATAAGACCGGTACTTAGTTCCAGCTCTATTGCAAAATCGACATCTTGGAATGGAGGGATTCCTGACAAGTTCTCTGGGAACACGTCTGTGAATTCATTCACTACAGGGAGCGTGGTTAGTCTCAATAGTAAACGACATTATAAAGTGAAACTGGTTTTCTTCATGGTCCAATCTTATGCAATACTCATTGCATAGGACGCCCCCACTCACATGTCTCCACATGTACAATTTAGTGATCACATGGTTTATATCATATACAAAAATGGGCCGCATCCATAGTGTCCCTAAAATAAGGTACTCAACCTTATCCCTCTACAATAGATCATTTTGACAAAATACTTGAACTTGATCAACTCTTACGTCTCTACATATAGTTAATGTAATCATACTATAGCTAGAGTGTTCTTAGTCTATTGGATTTAGATTAATGATCGTAACATTCACTTTATTCAATAACAATCTTCACTGAATAAACATCAATAATAACTTTATTGAAAATAGAATATGTTTTTGTTTACAAACTATGAGTTTTAGGACATAAAACCCAACATGTAAAAGATGAAAGGGTATTCTTTGATGCATGAACACACAATGATACATGTGATCCCAACATTTTTCGTTTCATTATATTGTATAACAACCCTCTAACATTTTAATTTATATTATATCATTCTATCGTAACTTTTCATGTGTATATTGGGGTTGTGCATTGTGCAAATTCATCACATTGCTTGTCAATCATATCATATCATATGTCTCATCANATGGCCATACCTTGTTCTAAAAGTCGTTTTTTATACGTCCTCGTCTTTTATCTTGATCTGATGCTAACCTGATCGAAGATCAATCTTTGAAAACACTGTGGCCTCTTTGAGCTGGTCGAATAAGTCTTCAATGCGTTGGAGGGGATACCTATTCTTCACCGTTCTCGTATTTAGCTCCCTGTAATCAATGCATAGGCGCATTGAACCATCCTTTTTCTTAATGAATAACACCAGCGCACCCCAAGGTGACACGCTAGTTCTAATAAATCCTTTGTCCAGCAGCTCTTGTAGTTTCGTCTTGAGTTCTTTTAGCTCGGTTGGAGCCATGCGGTACGGGGCGTTGGATATAAGACCGGTACTTAGTTCCAGCTCTATTGCAAAATCGACATCTTGGAATGGAGGGATTCCTGACAAGTTCTCTGGGAACACGTCTGTGAATTCATTCACTACAGGGAGCGTGGTTAGTCTCAATAGTAAACGACATTATAAAGTGAAACTGGTTTTCTTCATGGTCCAATCTTATGCAATACTCATTGCATAGGACGCCCCCACTCACATGTCTCCACATGTACAATTTAGTGATCACATGGTTTATATCATATACAAAAATGGGCCGCATCCATAGTGTCCCTAAAATAAGGTACTCAACCTTATCCCTCTACAATAGATCATTTTGACAAAATACTTGAACTTGATCAACTCTTACGTCTCTACATATAGTTAATGTAATCATACTATAGCTAGAGTGTTCTTAGTCTATTGGATTTAGATTAATGATCGTAACATTCACTTTATTCAATAACAATCTTCACTGAATAAACATCAATAATAACTTTATTGAAAATAGAATATGTTTTTGTTTACAAACTATGAGTTTTAGGACATAAAACCCAACATGTAAAAGATGAAAGGGTATTCTTTGATGCATGAACACACAATGATACATGTGATCCCAACATTTTTCGTTTCATTATATTGTATAACAACCCTCTAACATTTTAATTTATATTATATCATTCTATCGTAACTTTTCATGTGTATATTGGGGTTGTGCATTGTGCAAATTCATCACATTGCTTGTCAATCATATCATATCATATGTCTCATCATGTCAAACATATGTCATATCATAAACTTACCATGTCTTCTTACGTATCATATATCATTTTATAACATCATCATATCATTCATTGTACATCATCATACATCGTACATCATCATCATACATTATAGTCACAACATCATAAATATAAAGAATAAATGACACGTGAAAGGGCCACTAGCCGTATCTCGTCATAAATTAAACAAGTCGTCCAACCTATTCGATAGTAAGACCACTCACTTGGTTGGCCTTAGCCGGAATTCTCCCTAAATTCGAGTACGTTTGTTTTTCGTCCCTTGAAATTTCTCCTAGTATTATCGGTTGTCCTTTTTTATTAGAACGTCCATCTCGTTTCGTTGGTAGCTATAATTTCTTAACTCGGAATAACAAAAGTCGAGAAATTTAACCTTATGCTGACCTTAGTATCCTTAAACAAGGTCCATTTCAGCTTTAGGATAGTCGAGANCCTCTACAATAGATCATTTTGACAAAATACTTGAACTTGATCAACTCTTACGTCTCTACATATAGTTAATGTAATCATACTATAGCTAGAGTGTTCTTAGTCTATTGGATTTAGATTAATGATCGTAACATTCACTTTATTCAATAACAATCTTCACTGAATAAACATCAATAATAACTTTATTGAAAATAGAATATGTTTTTGTTTACAAACTATGAGTTTTAGGACATAAAACCCAACATGTAAAAGATGAAAGGGTATTCTTTGATGCATGAACACACAATGATACATGTGATCCCAACATTTTTCGTTTCATTATATTGTATAACAACCCTCTAACATTTTAATTTATATTATATCATTCTATCGTAACTTTTCATGTGTATATTGGGGTTGTGCATTGTGCAAATTCATCACATTGCTTGTCAATCATATCATATCATATGTCTCATCATGTCAAACATATGTCATATCATAAACTTACCATGTCTTCTTACGTATCATATATCATTTTATAACATCATCATATCATTCATTGTACATCATCATACATCGTACATCATCATCATACATTATAGTCACAACATCATAAATATAAAGAATAAATGACACGTGAAAGGGCCACTAGCCGTATCTCGTCATAAATTAAACAAGTCGTCCAACCTATTCGATAGTAAGACCACTCACTTGGTTGGCCTTAGCCGGAATTCTCCCTAAATTCGAGTACGTTTGTTTTTCGTCCCTTGAAATTTCTCCTAGTATTATCGGTTGTCCTTTTTTATTAGAACGTCCATCTCGTTTCGTTGGTAGCTATAATTTCTTAACTCGGAATAACAAAAGTCGAGAAATTTAACCTTATGCTGACCTTAGTATCCTTAAACAAGGTCCATTTCAGCTTTAGGATAGTCGAGACGACAAAAATTGGGCAAAATACACCATAGGGAGCCGAGGAGCTGGATTCTGAGTTGCGAAGCCATGCCTAGCCAACTGAGCCGGGTAAGCCAAAGAAGTTTCTGGCTGTAGGCGTGACACGTGGTGCAGTGAGACGCAAACGCGTATTTTTCGTCGATCGAGTTTTGTTTTTTTTTTCGCCATTACAGAGTTTGTTTGTGTTTCATTTTCCGAATGGTGTATAAATTTCAAATTTATTTTATTTTTGTGCTTGAAATTTTTCTATAAAATGTAGACTTTGACAATGAGGCTGAGGTCAATATTTTTTTCTTCCATAGCAACTTTAGTATTTTCTTCCTGTACTCATTTTTATATTAAATGTTTCCCTATATTTAAGAACTTAAATGATTAACAAACACTTTGTTAGAGTAGTACTACACCAAGCACAACACACTAGTTGTGTAGAAAAGAAAAGATTTGATGTGCAGTAAGACGACGATGATAGATTTATCTAAGAACTCCATGGATGAATGAGCTCGAATACCTTTGTTCGACTATTATATAAAGAAAAACCCTTCTCATCAGCACCCCAAATGCAATGCGAATAGTTGCATCGGTCTTGAAGCCAAATTTCATTCTCTAGCCATAAAACCTCGAACGAAAGCTTCCCATAATTGCTGCTAAAGTTACACCAGAACAATGTTGTCTGCCACAAATTCTCTTTGAATTCCCAGCTGTATTCTTGTTTGGACCGAAGAATATGCTCCCCTAAATCATAAAGTTATGTCAGGGCACAAATTCAAATGAAAAGAATAGAAAATAAACATGTTTCTAAATTTTTTTTGACATATTTTATGTTATGGTTTGGACCGAACTTGTAATTAACCCTTCAAGATAAAAAATAAGAAAAAATTGTGACTATAATTTTTCAGTAATCAAATTCATATTTTTTACTTGATCTAGAGTTTTTTTTATGCTCGATATTATATTTTTCAGATTTGTGGAATTTTGAAATTCCACCCCAATCCTTAAATAAAAATAAAAATAAAAAACTATCAAATCCATAAATTTAGATATACAAAAAATAATATGGTCTAGTTGAATAATTTTTCATAGTGCAACACCCTTATTTACCTAAATCATCGTTTTTCGATTTGCAATGGGCCATTAAAGGTACGTCTTGATAATTAAGAATCGTCAATTTCCAACGAGAATGTGGATATTGGGTTGCAAAACAAGTGAAAACGTTAGTAATTGATGCAAAAGTAAACAACAAAATCATAAAGAGATTATTCATAGCCTTCATTTTTTATTACTTAGAACTTATTTGTGTTTCATTTGGATCCTTTTGAACTATATATACATATACATATGATCATTGCACTAAAACAAAGATACTTTTTAACGACTTTTAAAGATAGATTTTTATGTAAAATGCTATTAAAAGAAAACGAAAAAAATTGAAACGATATTCAGCGTGCTGGTTTGTTAGGTTATGCTTTATTTAGCCAAGAATCACACACATCCCCAAACTTAGGTTACCCTTTTTTCTCTCCCAACGCCAATCACATACTTTTCCTAACTCCATTGGGATGTCTTTTCTCAAGTTTTTTTCTATTTTAGTGCACCAAGTTTTTGAATAAAATCAGACGTGTACATTCATTTTGAAGTTAGTATTTTATTTTTAGATATCAACTTGTATAATTTATTGCCATAACTGCTCAATTTTGTTAAGAGTCTCTTTATAATTGAGATGTGACTTGCTTTTATTAGATAAGTATTGTAGTAAGCACCTAACTTCTAAAGAAAGGAAACGATTTCATGTGAAGTGGAGAAAAGGTTATGGTTTATTCTAAGAACTCCCTAGGTGAATGAGATAACTTTGTTTAATATTAAAAGAGAAAAACTGTAAAGTCCCTAATTTTCTTTAACCTAATCAGCGACGTTACGTTGCATTCATAAGACGAAAAGCGGAAGCTCATATAAAACAACCTTAATAACAATGACATGGCTTTTATAAGCAGGTTCATAACACCAAGGATCAGCCTAACTCGGGAATCTACCAACAACTAACTAGGGAAAACAAATGCAATTATTTATTACTCAAAGTAAATCTCGAACAGAGCACCTACTGTCCTACAAGCCCTCCATTTAACTTCGATGGCCTTCGCAGGGTTCACCGTCAACCATACAGGGGAGCCTCGCCTTTACCTGAAAATGTAGGTAGCACCTAGCTTCCCTGGTTGAGGCTGCGTCATTAGCTTGTTGATTACCGGATAGGTTTCGTATGACGATTTGTAATGCGTCCACCAAGCGTTGTCGAGTCTTGTGAGGGCTGAGGCGTCGCTGGTGGCGGGAACAGCATGGCTATATCAGGTTCTTCCCCGGAGTCCTCGCTGTCTAGACCTCATCCTCTTCCACCTATCCCTCTGCCCCTAACTGTTGGTCGTCCCCTAATACCCCCTCCTCGTGTTCTAGGTGGCATCTCTAAACATAGCAGTAGCTACTGAGTCACATACTAATCTAGCAGATTCTTCGATACAATCACGCAGGCCGCACATGCATACAAACATACGTTAATCGTAGCCACAGATATATCATATTACAACCAATGTTGTCACATCATGGAACATACTAACATTTAAAACATGATAACTTGCACATCATATCATATCATTCATTAAAAAATACACATTCCCTATTGTATGCTTCATCTAATTAAAAATTTCTAATTCAAAAAAAAAAAAAAAAAAAAAAAAAGAGGAACATATACCTAACGATGACGATGCATTTGCTGGAGAACTGTGGACGTATCTTAGACCTACATCGTAGGCTAGTGTACAAGATCTATGACCTAACGCTTTGATACCAACTGTAACTTCTCTAATTTTCTTTAACCTAATTAGCAAAGTTACCTTGCATTCATAAGGCAAAAATGCGAAAACTCATATAAAACAACCTTAATAACAACGACATGGCTTTTATAATCAGGTTCATAACACGAAGGATCAACCGAACTCGGGAATCAACCAACTACTAACTAGGAAAAATAAATGAAATTATTTATTATTCAAAGAAAATCTCGAACATAACATCTACTGTCCTACAAGCCCTCCCTTTAACTTCCATGGCCTTCGCAATGTTCACCGTCAACCGTACAAGGGAGCCTTACCTTTACCTGAAAATGTAGGTAGCACGTGGCTTAAGTATTTTGTAAATTAACCAGTAAGTTGCCCCACTGTTGGGGTTAGGCATACAATACACATTTAGAACACATGCAAATCACGTGCAACACACATGCACAAATACAAGCATAAAAACTTGAGGGGGACTTGTCTTCCATTCCCTTTACATGGCCTTTAGGCCGTTACTTTATCTGGGCAGGGTGGATGTGTTGTACTTCTCCACACACGGTCAGCATATGTAAATATGGGCCCACCAGGGCCTGGCTTGGTCGGGTACACGTGATACACGTTACCGGACGCCACAGAACAGGAAAGAGCTGCATGATATCATAGCGAGCATAATATGGAATGTATACGTCCGTACCATCATAACATAACAGGGAAGTAAGTCTATGCACGTGACAACAACATGTGTGAGGTTCCTAAAGCTTACCTCCATGGAATTATGCATACAACATTCCATTCCCTTGTCATGTTTACATAGCATGGCTTGGTTAAGCATTATGTAAGCGTATCATAGTTTCCCAGTCACCACATCCATGACATGCAAAGCTCTCAACACATTCATGGCATGTCAACTAACATCAACAGTAAGGTTACTTACATCTCTGACCTTGGTCGAAGTCACTCGCGATAGGTTAACTCTGACGCCTAACTACTCCCTATAAAACAATATTATGCACTTAGAGTCTTTTCATAATGAAACCTAACTAAACCTTATGTCTAACTATCAAGGTACGTTCCTATCATAACTTGTTTTAGCAAAATGGAGTTAAATTGACCTTATATGGTTGAAACAAGGGCTGAAACTACTACAGAAGGATCAAAAACCTAGGATTCGGTATATTATTTGTATACGAAGCTGCTAAGCGGAGTCGCTGAGCCACCAAGCCACACTGTCGAGCCGAGCTGTAGAATACAACGAAGTTGCCGACGAAGCCGAAGTACAGAGCCAACAAGTCGAGAGGTTACTTACGGCGCACGACTTCTTGACACTAGGTACGCAACCCAGAGTCAGTGTCCAAACGCAAGTTGCAAGGCACGGGCCGTACGTTGGTTGAAGCGAGCTCACTGGTACCCGAAGAACCTGACCCGCGATCCGCTGCCCTGTCTTCCTCACCCGAGAGTCCAAACGAAGTCTAATCGTGGAACCGGACTACAGTTGCCGATGGCGCTGTCGTCGTATGTTTGTCCTTGATGAGTCGTCTGTCCCTCTCGTTATGAAGTACCCCGACACTGGTTCGCTCCTACCTAAGAAGTCACAAAGGTCTGAAGCCTTGGGACGTTATCTATTCCTCACCTCAATCTTTCTGCTTCTCTCTCACAAGTAAAAAATGACTCAAAGGAAAAGACAGCTACTTAGATACCTCAGGGTTTAATGTGGGAACTCAGAAAAATAGTACGTTCTATTAGTAACCTTCGCCGTAAATCGCGAGATTTTCGGCATTTTCTTTATTTTTTTCTTCGAAACTCGTATTGTTTCAAAAACCCTTCTCATCAACAACTGAAATGTAGTGCCAATAGTCACATCGTTCTTGAAGCCAAACATGATTATCCGGCCAAAACACCTCACACGAAGCATGTCCAAGATTTTTACTAAAGTTGCACCAAAACATTGTTGTCTAGAAAAAAAAATCAACTTGAATTTTAAACTGTATTCGTAATGGTTATAAAAATAAAAATAAATAAATAAATAAATAAATAAATAAAAGAGAGAATAATCCAGTCGTTGGAAAAGGCCCAATAATTTCGGTGCAGTGCCAGAATCCTCCCGCCTTCTACCCACGTGCCCTCCCCAACGCGAAGTATACACAAAATGAAGCTATGCCCCAGTCTTTCCTCACAACACATCCCTACAATAAAGGAAATGCGAGTAGTAGAGAAGATGAACGACCATTATGGTTTTTCGATCAACGCAAATCGGTGATTTCAATCGCTGAGTCCTATGGTTTCTAAGTAATCCAGTAGTTACTAATGAAAATAGTACGTCCTATTAGTAACCCACTATTAGTAACCTAAGGTTTAATGTGGGGACTCAGGCAAACCGAACCGCAACCTCTTTTTTAAAATCGCCCTCAATCTCCCCTTGATATATAGATGATATTTCCATCCGTTGGAGAAGGAAGCATAGAGAAAAAGATCGACATAAAGAGATCGTATTCATGGTGGGGAGGGGAAATTGCAGACGAGCGTCGGATGTTTCAGAAATCTAAAACGAAGCATTGGTCTGCAACGGTAGTCACATCCATGGCTTTGTGAATTCGTGGGGGAGGGAGGAAAGATAGGAAAAAGGAAAAAGGGATCAAAAGTCGACGGTGAGGAGCTCTTGAGAAGAGAGAAAAAAGTTTCGAAAAATTCACATACAGTCGTGTGGAGAAGAATTTAAATCGGGTCGGGTCAGATTCTTGTAAACCATGATTACAACCCCTAACTCAAATTAAGACAAACCCAAGGCTCGACCTAGGACTAGTGCGAAGCCCAGTAGTTACAAACAAGGCCCTTACGCCCATTTGTAATGATCGGCCCACCTGCAGCATCGATTGCTGGACCCACTGCAACTATTTGGCCCAATAGAGTCTAGTACCATCGGACGCAACCTGCGCACCGCAGGAACAACCCAAGAGAACGACACAAACTCTGTGCCTTGACCCGATTCACGACCCACACACGCATCTTCTCCATCAAGTGATACTTGTTGCGCATGCCGACGTTGAATCCTTTAGCTCAGTCGGCTCAACGCAACTCGACTCGACTCGGTGTAGCTTATTGACTCAAAACTCTGTCATTCGGCTCGGTATAGACATTTTGATACTTATTTCTACATGTTTTACCCTCCCAGAAATAAATTTGACCTTAATTAAGGAAATTAAGATCAGTATAACATCTTATTTCAAAGTTCATGTTTATTTAGGGTAGAAATGTGAGTTATTAATGAAAATGAGTCTAACATTCGAATAGAAAGAAACTTCGATGATACTTGGAGCAACGTCGGGAAACAGAATCCAATTGTACTCGAGTATAAGGAGAAGGCTTGCTAAGGAAAACCAAGTAACTAACCTTACTATCGTTTCGGTTAAAAGTTGATGTTTGTATGATGACACGTGTAACGACTCAAAATTTTCTACTTAATTTAAGGTCGCTACTGTATACATATAAACATTGAATGCGGAAATACTTCATTTAAATCCCATAAAATGTAACCTTTATCTTAAAACACAGTCATGGACTTACGTGTTTCGAAAACATCTTTAAAACAACACAACAAAAGGCTAAATGAAATAAATAAACGTTTAAATTAAAAACATCCTATTCTAGTCCAAGTCTAGGAAAATAAATATCACTACCCCATGCATGTGCTATACTATGGTCTCGAGTTGCGATGCCGTCGTTAGCCGTACAGGAATGCCCTAACCTAAAATCCATTTTCCTACGGTACTGTCCTAACGGGTAATTTGGATGTGTACTATATATTCTACACACAGCCCATATGTGCGAGTATGGACTCACCAGTCAGTTCGCACACTGCTGGGCCACCTTTCTTGTCAGGCGAGCATACTCTGGGAGCTTCTTAGGCCAAACATCCGTTAGAACTAGTAACCGTCACGACAGCAGGATTCGAACCTCCAAATAGCGGGACCAAAACCCGTTGCCTTACCACTTGGCCACGCCCCATTTATATTCACCACTAATAAACACTAATATTCGTAGTGGTTGGTCGTCAATTCCAGTACAAAGATTTATAGAAATAATTATATTGTTGCTCGGATTTTGATACGTTTATAGATCCAATTAAACTGAATTTATTGATCATTACATATAATTCCATTAAGATAATGTATGAAAGTAGGATTTCTTCTATTCTCTTTTTATTTGAGAATTGAAGGATTTTTGATTGGCTGAGTTCAAATCAAAGAAAGGTTTTTTGACCTACTTTATGTTATTAATTTTTCCCGTATCCCTTATATCATAGCAATAATACGGGATTAATAACTCAATCAAATCAAAAGAAATACAATTATCTTCAAGAACAAAGAAAAAAAAAAAAATTGTTATGCTTAATATCTTAAGTTTCATCGGTATCTGTCTTAATTCTTTCCTTTATTCAAGTAGTTTTTTCGTCGCCAAATTGCCTGAGGCCTACGCTTTTTTTAATCCAATAGTAGATATTATGTCAGTAATACCCCTATTCTTTTTTCTATTAGCTTTTGTTTGGCAAGCTCCCGTAAGCTTTCGATAAGATTTTTAATACTGTCCGAGACAAATTCATTATTTACTAGAAAAAAAAATTCTAACTAGTTATAAGATCAGATAAATCGTACATACAGTCTGAACCTTTGAGTTGAGTCCAATATTGAAATTCTTCTATAGCTGTGATAAATCTGGATCACTCTCATTTTCTTATTCTTACTTTTTTCCATTGAACGACCCTGTTAGAGTCCCCCACAATATATAATTGTAGGTATGAAATACAATTTTCAGTAATGAACGACTCAACTCGTAAAAATTTTTCCTATTTCTTTTCTAGAAATAACTTCACTGCATTTCTTGGTGTCAAAACAGGTTAAGATAGAGAATCTATTCTCTTAAAAAAAAAAAAAAAAATGATCTTGGAGATNATTATGCCAGTAATACCTCTATTCTTTTTTCTATTAGCTTTTGTTTGGCAAGCTGCCGTAAGCTTTCGATAAGATTTTTAATACTGTCCGAGACAAATTCATGATTTACTAGAAAAAAAAATTCTAGCTTAACCATAATGATCGTACCCCTACCTGACCGTCGCAGCGTTATGATAAACATAATGATCGTATTCCTGCTCGGTCAGCACAACATTATGATAACCATAATAATCGTATTCCTGTCTCGTAACGTACGAGTCGGTACTATCGTGAAAGGTAAGGGGTATCCCCCAATGCATGAGCACACCATAATGCATGAAGTCCCAACATTTTTCATTTTTACTATGATTTAATACAACCCCGCTAGCGTTCCATACATCTCATATCAGTTTTTATATAACTTATCTTTCATGCATACGCTGCAGTTGTATTTCATGCTAGTTCGTCGTTTTGCATGTCAATCATATCATATCATTCAAATTACATAAGTGTATCATATCATAACATTTCATGCTTCCAGACATAATCATTTTCATCATATATATATCATCTCATAACATATCGCATCACAATATGTCATATCATAAACATGTCAATTTATCACATATCTCGTACCATAACATATTTCATATATATCACCTGTTGGAAAAAGTGATAGTGAAAGAGATAGAAATAGATAAAATAGATGAAAGCTGCAGTGCTTTATTATTGTCTACTGACTCGATGCTTAGAGGGTTACACAATTCCAGTATTTATAGCTTATACACTGGACAAGAAATAGTAAATCATGGAAATCGAGATAAATTCAAATCTACTAACAATTTTCTAAAATCTCCTAAAATCTTGGTAGTTTGAATATTTGAATCATATCTCAACTACTTTCAATCATATCTTCATTTTGAATACTTTGAATCATATCTCAACATCACCNATAACAGAGCTTTCCTTTTGATAAAGCCTTCGTAAGTATGTCTGCTTTAACCCGTACAATGTCTGTCTCAGCTTGTATACCTTTGTTTCTTTGTCTTCCTTTATGAATCCATCTGGCGGTGTTACATAAACCTCTTCTTGTAAATCTCCATCAAACTGATAAACAGGCCACCGCAATGGGCTACATGTCCCATGTAAATCTCTATAGAACTTTTCGTTTGGTAGGTCAAACATATCCCATGTTCCATCTTCCTTAACGGACTGCATCTCTACTGCCATGGCTTTCTTCCCGTCTTCTTTCAGTTGCTTCTTCATAATTCATAGGGTCTGAGACAGTAAGAGCAAATTGACATGATGCATATATGCCAGTTAAAGATTTATACTTCCTTGGAGGTGTCTCATCTGAAAGTTCTTCAAGAGAAGAATTGCTATTCAGTGATGCTGAAGATGATGAATTTGACACACTTTGTGTTGTAGTGGATGCACTAGGAGATGCACTGTAATTGACTCTTGTCTATTCATTTGGGGAAACTTCAACTGTAATCTCTTACTGCTCCTGTTCTTTACTCCAATCCCAACTCACGTTTTCATTAAATATTACATCCCTTCTAACTAAAATCTTTTCACTAACGGGGTTGTATAGTTTATATGCCTTTGATTGAGTACAATAGCCAATGAAAATGCATTTTTCAGATTTTTCATCAAGCTTTTGACGAGTTTGAGGATGTTTCAAAGCATAAGCAACACAACCAAAGATTCGTAAATGACTTACAGATGGTTTCCTTCCATGCCATGCTTCATAAGGAGTTCGATTCATAACCGCCTTTGTTGGTGAGATGTTTAATAGATAAACAGATGTTGCTACGGCTTCGGCCCAAAATTGGTTTGGAAGTCTCCTTGCTTGTAACATACTTCTTGCCATCTCCACAATAGTTCGATTTTTTCGTTCAGCGATTCCATTCTGTTCTGGAGTGTAGGGAGCTGTTAATTCCCTTTGGATGCCCTCTTCTTCACAAAAGAGATTGAAATCTTTAGATATAAAATTGGTTTGGAAGTCTCCTTGCTTGTAACATACTTCTTGCCATCTCCACAATAGTTCGATTTTTTCGTTCAGCGATTCCATTTTGTTCTGGAGTGTTGGGAGTTGTTAATTTCTTTTGGATGCCCTCTTCTTCACAAAATAGATTGAACTCTTTAGATATGAACTCGCCACCTCTATCTGTGCGAAGAACTTTAATGTGACAGCCACTTTGGTTCTCTACCATAGCTTTAAAAATCTAGAACTTCTGAAAAATTTCTGACTTATGTTGTAGGAAGTAAACCCAGCTCATGCGACTATAGTCATCAACGAATAGTAAAAAGTATATACTTCCACCCAAGGACTTCGTTTGCATTGGCCCACATAAATCAGCATGAATTAGTTTTAGATAATGTGGAGCTCTTTTAGCTTTTCCAACAGGAATGGACTTCCTAGTCTCCTTGCAATGCATCCTTCACATAAATTAGTTGAGTCAATTCTTGGTAATCCGAAAACCATACCTTTATCCCTGAGTATTTTCAGGCCGTTCATATGAAGATGTCCATATCTGAGATGCCATAATGTTGAATCATCTTTCATGCTAGCAGTAAGAGCAAAATCCTCCATGTTAGAAACATCAAGTGGAAACATCTTATTTGAAGTCATGACAATTTGAATTTTATGGCCTGATTTCTTATTTGTAATAACACATGTGTTGTCATCAAATAGAACTGAATGTCGTCTGGTCATCAATTGTCCAACACTCAATAAATTGTACCCTAAATCAGGTACAAATTGAACATTATCTAATTGTTTTGTCTTACCATGACTGGTTTCGACTTTCACGGTACCTTTTCCTTCAACTTGCATCTCTTTTGTATTTCCAAGTTGCACCTTAATCTTTTGCGTCTCATCAAGCTCTTTGAATAAGGATTTGGTGCCTGTCATATGGTTCGAGCATCCNTCTTTTGCGTCTCATCAAGCTCTTTGAATAAGGATTTGGTGCCTATCATATGGTTCGAGCATCCACTATCAACAAACCGTAAGTCACCTTTTTTCGGATTAGTATCCATGCACGCCACAAACAGCATTTCTTCTTCTTCTTCATTCTCTGCTGCAAAATTTATTAGTTGATTTTTATACCAACAATCAGATTTTGTGTGCCCATACCTTCTGCAATGGTAACATTGTATGACATTCCATTGTTCATTGAATTTTTTCTGTCCATCACTTCTCCATCTACCTCTGTTATCACGACCAGCATGGAAGCTGCGAAATCCTCCTCTTCCACGACTTCTACCTCTATCTGCTAAATGAATATTTTCTCTTTCGTTGTTTTCGTTGTTGGTTGTCTCCTTCACTTGTAGTGCCTTTTCTTCGTTCCTTTCTGATGACCTATTGATTCTTGCCTCATGAGCCTGAAGCGAGCCAATCAGTTCATCAACGGAGAGTATGGATAGATCCTTAGCTTCTTCTATGGCAGCCACCACATGGTCAAACTTTGGAGTCAAGCTTCTCAATACCTTTGCAACAATTGTATTGTCTGAAATTTTCTCTCCATAGGTACGCATTTGACTGACTATTGCTATTGATCTTGACAAAAAATCAGCAATTGATTCGCCATTCGTCATGAGTAGAGTTTCAAAATCACGTCTTAGAGATTGCAATTTCACTGTCATGACCTTTGAATCTCCTAGAAACTCCTTCTGTAGANTATGTTGGTATCTAACCCCAATAGTGGAGTCACTGAGTATATGATCACTTGCAATATTCTTTGTTGAACAGAAGCATATGGTGGTTGTATTGGAAATTTATGTTATCATGGGTACAAATTAAGTTAAAAAGTCATTGAATAAGAGATTAAAAATTTGAACTTTCCACTCTTTTTTTTTTAACAAAAAAATAATAATAATAAAAAGAACAACCAAGACTATATGTGAAGTTGTATAAACCATTTCCACTCTTTTTTTTTAACAAAAAAAATAATAATAATAAAAAGAACAACCAAGACTATATGTGAAGTTGTATAAACCATTAAGCATGAAAGAATTCTTGACTTTTGAACTTAAAAAATATTAAACTTTTAAACCAACTATAATTATTTTTTTATAAATCGTCATAGAAGTTGAATATCGATAATGACTTTTTTTTCGTGTGGTATATTCTACTTTAAATGGTTGAACCTTTTTTTNAATGGTAACAACGGTGTAGAGGAAGAAAAACGAGCCATTGCCATTTTTTGTTTTGTGAAAGAAAATAATCACTCACCCTCNTTCGTGTGGTATATTCTACTTTAAATGGTTGAACCTTTTTTTTATTTAAAAAAACTATCAATTATATAAATTTAGATAAATAAATAAATAAATAAATAAATATATATATATATATATATATAAANACATAACATAACATATTATAACATAACATAAACCTAATATAAGCATGTCGATTAACACATATTAGTATATATGAGACATGCAGAACCATAAGCACGTGTCAACATCAAATATAACCATGCCGATAGTACGACCACTTACCTANAACATTAAAGGTTGATGCAAAAGTAAATAACAAATCACATAGAGACAATTTATAGCATTCATTTTTTATGNTAGTTAGCTTAAGCTGTTGTCACAAATATATCCTTAATGAAAGTTCGATTCTGTCCTTTGAAATCCAAGTCAACCTATGTGAGACCATNATGACCTTAGATTCTTATTTAACGTAAAGTCACTACTGTATATATATCATAAACATTTTATGGGAAAATACTTCATTCNTGGTTACTGTGGTTTAAAAAAAGTATGATAGAGTTATTTCAAGTTATTTTGTGCTTTCTTGCTCTCTGTATCTACTTTTCTCTCTATATTTAGTTTATGTTTTTTAATGCGTGAACCTCCTTCTTTTTTTGATCTGTATTTACTCTGCTGCCATTTAATTTTGTTCTCATGTATTCCAAATTTCTAGTGGATCCATGTTTCCAAATCTAAACCATTGTAATAATTTAATGAAGACCTAACTATAATCGACTGTGATTTCAAAAAAAAAAAAAAAAGATAAAAGAAAATGAAGATTTAATGTATACCTTGTTGATAAGATCTATCTTCACCTAAATATTTGTTGAATCTCAATTGGGTAAAGGTTATTCTCATTTTTTTTCTCAAGTAAATCNAATGGGACCTTTCATATTAGTCTGGTGTGTTTATCTACATAGAGCTAGGGTGTAAGTGTTAGGTTGGTTATACGATGGCTTAGATCAAGATGCCTACACTAAACTAAGCACCTTAGTTTCGTGGCAAAGATAAGAGGGTCTATACCCTATTACTCCAAGACTAAAGAAAGATTCGTGGAGTCAAAATAGGATAATCAGGAGCCAAAAGCTCGTGTTAAGCAACCTAGCTAGCCTAGGAATCCANCTGACCATCATTGTTTTTCTGTTTCTTTTTGCAGTAACAGTGACTTTTTGGTGTAAGGACCTATTGAGGAGAGATAATTGTGGGAAGAGATTTTCTGTTTCTTTTTTGAGTAACTGTGACTTTGTGGCGTCAGGATGTGTTGAGGAGAAATAATTGTGGGAAGGAAAGCTATGATAAAAATGATATGATATGAAGAAAAATTGGAATAGGTTGTCTTACATGATAATGAAAAAAAATGTTGGGATCTCATGCATCATTGTGTGTTCATGCATCAGGAAATAGCCTTCTTTTACGATGGTACAGACGCGTACACTACGAGGCAGAAAAATGACCATTATGTTTATCATAATGATATGACGGTCGCTACGCCTAACGAGTGTCCGACATCAACAACTTCAGAGAATGTCGCCCGACCATGAAAGGGGCCCAGGAGGTGTGCGAATCGACTGGTGGGTTCATACTCGCATGTGTGGACCATTTGTATAATAGTAAATACACATCCAATTAACTCATTGAGTATGACCACATAGGAATAGAGACTGATACGATAGGTCCTACACATGATTACATATGTTGGTATCTAACCCCAATAGTGGAGTCACTGAGTATATGATCACTTGCAATATTCTTTGTTGAACAGAAGCATATGGTGGTTGTATTGGAAATTTATGTTATCATGGGTACAAATTAAGTTAAAAAGTCATTGAATAAGAGATTAAAAATTTGAACTTTCCACTCTTTTTTTTTTAACAAAAAAATAATAATAATAAAAAGAACAACCAAGACTATATGTGAAGTTGTATAAACCATTTCCACTCTTTTTTTTTAACAAAAAAAATAATAATAATAAAAAGAACAACCAAGACTATATGTGAAGTTGTATAAACCATTAAGCATGAAAGAATTCTTGACTTTTGAACTTAAAAAATATTAAACTTTTAAACCAACTATAATTATTTTTTTATAAATCGTCATAGAAGTTGAATATCGATAATGACTTTTTTTTCGTGTGGTATATTCTACTTTAAATGGTTGAACCTTTTTTTTATTTAAAAAAACTATCAATTATATAAATTTAGATAAATAAATAAATAAATAAATAAATATATATATATATATATATATAAAAGATGGTGTCGTTGAAAATTTGGCATCATGTAACGCCCTTATTTACCTAAATCATTGGACTTCTACTTGCAATAGACCATTAGAGGTTCTCCTTCCTTATAATTAAGAATAGTCACTTTCCAAGGTAACCAACACATAGAGGCAATTAAACAACAAATCACCTTCCTTATAATAGAAGATTGGAGAGATAAAACATTAAAGGTTGATGCAAAAGTAAATAACAAATCACATAGAGACAATTTATAGCATTCATTTTTTATGTGTTTAGAATCTGTAATGACCTTAGATTCTTATTTAACGTAAAGTCACTACTGTATATATATCATAAACATTTTATGGGAAAATACTTCATTCAAAACTTTATCAAAAAATTTTGTGGTGGACTTACATGTTTTCTAGAAGGTCTTTAAAATAAAATACAAAAAATTGAAATAACATAAAGTAAAACGGCCCTAGAGTAACCTATATGCTACAAAATTAAATGCATACTAACTTATACTAATGTATAGTCTACGAAATTAAAATTTTGCAAACTCCCCTATGCATGTGTCATGATTTCCTGAGTTGCAATTCCACCGTCAGCTGTATACGGGAGCCTTGCCTTTACCTGAAAAAATAAGAGTAGCACACGACTTGAGTATTTTGATAAATACTTAGTAAGTGGCCCGCTATTGGGGTTAGATGCAAGCACATACAATCATGAATGGGACCTTTCATATTAGTCTGGTGTGTTTATCTACATAGAGCTAGGGTGTAAGTGTTAGGTTGGTTATACGATGGCTTAGATCAAGATGCCTACACTAAACTAAGCACCTTAGTTTCGTGGCAAAGATAAGAGGGTCTATACCCTATTACTCCAAGACTAAAGAAAGATTCGTGGAGTCAAAATAGGATAATCAGGAGCCAAAAGCTCGTGTTAAGCAACCTAGCTAGCCTAGGAATCCAATAAACCTCTTCAACACCTAGATATAAGCAGAACGCATTTTAAAACCGTGAGGCTCACGATAATGCATAACGAACCAAAGCGGATAATACATGCTAGTGATGATTCTGAGATCTTACAAAAATAATAGTCAAGATGGCCGAGTTGGTTTAAGGTGCTAGTTTTANATGACGGTCGCTACGCCTAACGAGTGTCCGACATCAACAACTTCAGAGAATGTCGCCCGACCATGAAAGGGGCCCAGGAGGTGTGCGAATCGACTGGTGGGTTCATACTCGCATGTGTGGACCATTTGTATAATAGTAAATACACATCCAATTAACTCATTGAGTATGACCACATAGGAATAGAGACTGATACGATAGGTCCTACACATGATTACATATGTTGGTATCTAACCCCAATAGTGGAGTCACTGAGTATATGATCACTTGCAATATTCTTTGTTGAACAGAAGCATATGGTGGTTGTATTGGAAATTTATGTTATCATGGGTACAAATTAAGTTAAAAAGTCATTGAATAAGAGATTAAAAATTTGAACTTTCCACTCTTTTTTTTTTAACAAAAAAATAATAATAATAAAAAGAACAACCAAGACTATATGTGAAGTTGTATAAACCATTTCCACTCTTTTTTTTTAACAAAAAAAATAATAATAATAAAAAGAACAACCAAGACTATATGTGAAGTTGTATAAACCATTAAGCATGAAAGAATTCTTGACTTTTGAACTTAAAAAATATTAAACTTTTAAACCAACTATAATTATTTTTTTATAAATCGTCATAGAAGTTGAATATCGATAATGACTTTTTTTTCGTGTGGTATATTCTACTTTAAATGGTTGAACCTTTTTTTTATTTAAAAAAACTATCAATTATATAAATTTAGATAAATAAATAAATAAATAAATAAATATATATATATATATATATATAAAAGATGGTGTCGTTGAAAATTTGGCATCATGTAACGCCCTTATTTACCTAAATCATTGGACTTCTACTTGCAATAGACCATTAGAGGTTCTCCTTCCTTATAATTAAGAATAGTCACTTTCCAAGGTAACCAACACATAGAGGCAATTAAACAACAAATCACCTTCCTTATAATAGAAGATTGGAGAGATAAAACATTAAAGGTTGATGCAAAAGTAAATAACAAATCACATAGAGACAATTTATAGCATTCATTTTTTATGTGTTTAGAATCTGTAATGACCTTAGATTCTTATTTAACGTAAAGTCACTACTGTATATATATCATAAACATTTTATGGGAAAATACTTCATTCAAAACTTTATCAAAAAATTTTGTGGTGGACTTACATGTTTTCTAGAAGGTCTTTAAAATAAAATACAAAAAATTGAAATAACATAAAGTAAAACGGCCCTAGAGTAACCTATATGCTACAAAATTAAATGCATACTAACTTATACTAATGTATAGTCTACGAAATTAAAATTTTGCAAACTCCCCTATGCATGTGTCATGATTTCCTGAGTTGCAATTCCACCGTCAGCTGTATACGGGAGCCTTGCCTTTACCTGAAAAAATAAGAGTAGCACACGACTTGAGTATTTTGATAAATACTTAGTAAGTGGCCCGCTATTGGGGTTAGATGCAAGCACATACAATCATGAATGGGACCTTTCATATTAGTCTGGTGTGTTTATCTACATAGAGCTAGGGTGTAAGTGTTAGGTTGGTTATACGATGGCTTAGATCAAGATGCCTACACTAAACTAAGCACCTTAGTTTCGTGGCAAAGATAAGAGGGTCTATACCCTATTACTCCAAGACTAAAGAAAGATTCGTGGAGTCAAAATAGGATAATCAGGAGCCAAAAGCTCGTGTTAAGCAACCTAGCTAGCCTAGGAATCCAATAAACCTCTTCAACACCTAGATATAAGCAGAACGCATTTTAAAACCGTGAGGCTCACGATAATGCATAACGAACCAAAGCGGATAATACATGCTAGTGATGATTCTGAGATCTTACAAAAATAATAGTCAAGATGGCCGAGTTGGTTTAAGGTGCTAGTTTTAGGTACTAGTTCGAAAGGGCATGGGTTCGAATCCCATTCTTGACATGATTTAATTCCCATTCTTAATATTTTTTTATTATTATGAGCTTCGGCAACGATTGGGGAGGTTTAATTGTCACGTGTTTTAAAAGTGAGGCTACCATATGTAACGGGAAATGCAGCGGCAGCGATCCATATTCAATTGGTTGGTTATCTAGGACCTGTGGGTTATGGGCCCACCATGCTTCCGATGACCACACTAATTTGTTAAAATAGAGGATGAGCTATTGTGATCTGTTCTCTAGGATGGTTTATGTATGTTATCTTCTCGTTGAGCTTGTTTGCTTGTATTATGCATGATTTAGTATGTGTCAGCTCCAATTGTTTGATAGTGTGTTCTCCAAGTCTAACATGTTTATCTACATAGAGCTAGGGTGTAAGGGTTAGATTGGTTATACGATCACTTAGGTCAAGATGCCTACCCTAGACTAAGCACCTTAGTTTCGTGGCGACGATATGAGGGTCTAGACCCTATTACTCCAAGACTAAAGAAAGAGTCGAGTAGTCAAAATAGAATAATCTTGAGCCAAAAGCTCGTGTTAAGCAACCTAGTTAGCCTAGGAATCCAATAAACCTCTTCAACACCTAGACAT
Source organism: Cucurbita pepo subsp. pepo (assembly GCF_002806865.2). Classification (NCBI taxonomy): domain Eukaryota; kingdom Viridiplantae; phylum Streptophyta; class Magnoliopsida; order Cucurbitales; family Cucurbitaceae; genus Cucurbita; species Cucurbita pepo. The sequence continues at coordinate 3,957,906 of NC_036654.1, read as the reverse complement.
GAGCAAGACACATTTTAAAACCGTGAAAAAGCCCTTAGTTTCGTCTTCAACACCTTAGTTTCATCGTGTTAATAAACCTCTTCAACACCTTAGTTTCCTTGTTTCTTGATGGTTTTGGACGATTCAAAAGTCAAAAATGTTCTCTTCTAAGTTCTATGAGGATTTCGTGAAGAAGGTACGGACAAAATTGGACTCCTTGTGGCCGAAGCGGCTGTTGCCTCCCTCTCTCAAAACTTTCTTTATCTTTTTTTTTTTTTTTTTTTTTTTTTTTTTTTTTTTTTTTTTTTTTTTTTTTTTTTTTTTTTTTTTTTTTTTTTTTTTTTTTTT
>NC_036654.1:3937901-3957214 GCF_002806865.2 Cucurbita pepo subsp. pepo | reverse complement strand
CTTTTTTTTTTTCTTTAAATATTCAGATGCTACATTCCCCTGTGGATGTGTCATGGTCTCTTTGGTTGCGATGTCACCATCAGCCGTACAGGGGAGCCTTGCCTTTACATGGAAAAAATAAGAGTAGCACATGACTTGAGTATTTTGATAAATACTCATAAAATGGCCCTGCTATTGTGTTAGATGCAAGCACATATAATCATGAGTGTGACCTATCATATCAGTCTATATTTCTTAGGCAGCTATACTAGGTGGGTTACTTTTATGTGTATTTACTGTTCTACATACGGTCTACACGTACGAATATAGACCCACCAGTCGGTTCGCACACCTCTTGGGCCTCTTTCTTGTCAGGTGAGCATTATCTGAGAGTTGTTGACGTCGGACACCAGTTAGGAATAGCGACCTTTGTAGCGTTATAACAAATATAATGATCGTTTTCTTGTCTTGTAGTGTACACGTTCGTACCATCATAAAAGATGAAGGGATATCCCCCGATGCATGAACACACAATGATACATGAGGTGTACCGACCCTAAAGTTTCACTTACCTAGAGTCACTACCAACATAATCATCTAAACTCGCATGTGGAATTTAACATTTAAAACTTCATCATAAAACATAACTTTCGTCTTAAAACACAGCCATGTACTTACGTATTTTAAAAACACGTTTAAAATGACATGATAAAAGACTAAAGTAAATAAATAAACTTTTAAATTAAAAACATCCTATTCTAGCCTAAGTCTAAAAAAATAAATGCGACTACCCTACGCAAGTTTCATAGTCTCAAGTTGCAATGTTGTTGTCAACCATACAGGGACGCCTTGCGTTTACCTAAAAAGAAGTAGCATATGGCTTGAGTATTTTCAGAAATACTCAGTAAGCGAAACCACTATTGGAGTCAGGGAATGAAAATACATGCAACTCATGATCTAGGGACCTATCATTTAAAAACCATCATAGGGGTGGCCTCCAGTCTCGGATAAATTGGATGTGTTGTACTTCCCTACACACAACCCACACGTGTGAGTGTGAATCCCCAGGGAGCTCGCACACCCCCTGGATCCTCTTTGGTGAAGCTAATTTGTATCGACGATTGGATGTCAGCGTAACCTCATAGTGTCATGCTCCAAATGAACACCCTCATCATCATACTTTGCGCGTCTGCACTCATCATCATAAAGAGGGAAGTATCACGATGCATATGAACACACAAAATGCATGAGGTCCCTGTAGTTTTCATCTTTAAATCATCTTTAGGACACAACCCTATACACCGTTCACAAATTACTCTAAGTAACATGCACACATTGATCTTCATACATTCATCATCATTCGTTTAACTAGGGTTGTTTCTTTAAAAACTTGTCGTCATAATGCATCGCGACATTTAATACATGCACAACATCTTAATATGGAACTTCGTCATATTAGGTCATTTCATCATCGTATGTCTCACATAATCTTCTTATTTTGCATCATCATCATCATGTCAACATCATGTACATCATATAATATTATCACATCATTATCTAACGTCATCAAGTCATCATATAACATCATCACATCATCATATAACGTCATCACGTCGTCACATGACATTATCATCGTATCATTATATAACATCATCAAGTTATCATATTACATAATCACATCATCATACAACATCAACACATCATCATCTAACGTCATAACGTCATCATATAACAACATCACATCATCATATAACATAAAACATAATTGACATGTGCAAGGGCCACTGGCACGTTCGTCATACATAAAACAAGTCTTCCGACCGAGTTGATAGTAAGATCACTTACTTGATTAGCTTAAGTTGTCACGAATTTGACCTTAATGAAAGTTCGATTCTGTCCTTTGAAATCCAAGTCAACCTATGTGAGCTTATAACATCAGTTTCAACTTCGAACTCCTATAAAATTATTTCTCTAATGTATATTGGTCCATGTGTTAAACTTCATGCTAACTATGGTCTTTGTAAGAATAAAGTCTTAAAATATTTATTTAAGTTTGTTATAATATTATTTTCGTACAGTTCAAAACTCTTTAACATTTGAGGAGATATTTTTTTGTTCTCTTAATTATGTTTACAATCCTCACCTACTTTTATCTATATTTGTTTCTTTTTTTGAATGGACTCTTACTTTTTCTCTCAAGAGGGCTACGGATTGATTTCCTTTTCTTAAAATTATGTTCACAATTACTTTTTTTTTTTCTTTAATCCACTCTTACTTTTTCTCTCAAAAGGACTCCGGATCGATTTCCTTTTCTTCGTGTTCCATTTCTTAACTCACTCTGTCAGTGACTACAATTTCTTAACAAAGTTTAACACAAATCGAGAAATTGAATCTTATCCTAACTTTAATTTCCTTAAACAAGGTCAATTAAACTTTAGGATAGTCGAAACAGCAAAAATTGGGCAAAATACCCTTTAGCGAGCCGAGGAGCTGGATTATGAGCCGCGAAGACCTAGCCTAGCTGACTGAGCTGCGTAAGAGGAAGAAGTTTCTGGCTACAAGCGCGACACGTGGTGCAATGAGATGCGAATGTGTTTTTCTACGATCGAGTTTTTTTTTTTTTTTTTTTTTTTTTTTTTTTTTTTTTTTTNTTTTCGAATGGTGTATAAATTTCAAATTTACTTCATTTTTGTGATTTGAATTTTTCTATAAAATCTAGAGTTTGATATTTTATTCAGATGTACACATTTTTATATTAAATGTTTCTATATATTTAAGAACTTAAATTATTAATAGACGCTTTTTTATACTTGTATTAGAGCAAGAACACTACTTGTTAGCAACGAAAAGATATTAATGCAAAGCAAAGGTGATGGATTTGTCTAGGGATTCCACGGATGAATGAGCTCGAATACCTTTGTTTGACTATTATATAAAGAAAAACTCTTCTCATCTGCACCACAAATGCAGTGCGAATAGTTGCATCAGTCCTGAAGCCAAACTTCATGCTCTCGCCAAAAAACCTCGAACGAAAGCTTCCCATATTTGCTTCTAAAGTTGCACCAAAACAATGTTGTCTGCAACAAATTCTCTTTGAATTCCCAGCTGTATTCTTATTTCGACGGAAGAATATGCTCCCCTAAATTAGAAAGTTATCTCAGATGGGCACAAATTCAATTGAAAAAAATGAAAAAAATTAGAACTATAAGAGCCTATACATTTACATAAAAATTCTTAAATATCAATTTGGGCCTAATTCAACTAGGTGAGACTATCTATGCATCAATGAAAAAGTCAAGTACTATTCAAGCCCTCAATGCCACGCATTTATTTAAATATATATAAAAATAAAAATAAAAACTATCAAATCATAAATTTAGATATATATAAAATAATGTGGTCTCATTGAATATTTGTCATGGTGCAACACCCGTATTTATCTAAATCGTCGTTTTTCGATTTGCAATGGGCCAGTAAAGGTATGTCTTGATAATTAAGAATCGTCACTTTCCATTCAAAATGTGGNACCTAAATCGTCGTTTTTCGATTTGCAATGGGCCAGTAAAGGTACGTCTTGATAATTAAGAATCGTCACTTTCCATTCAAAATGTGGAAATTGTTTTGCAAAACAAGTCAAAACATTAGAAGTTGATGCAAAAGTAAACAACAAAATCATATAGAGATTAGTCATAGCCTTCATATATATGATAATTGCACTAAAACAAAGATATCTTTTTAACAACTTTTAAAGATAGATTTTTATGTAAAACTCTATTAAAAGAAAAAATGAAAAGATATTAATAGTGTTTGTTTGTTAGGTTAAGGTTTATCGAGCAAAGAATCAAACACATCCCCAAACTTAGGTTACCCTTATGAAGTCAAGTATTTTATTTTTCGATAACTACTTGGATATTTTATTGTCATGCATGCAATATTTTGTTAAAAGTTTATTTATACGAAAGGAAAAAATTTCATGTGGAGTGGAGAAAAGGTTATGGTTTGGTCTAAGAACTCCATGGAGAAATGAGATAATTTTGTTTTACTATTAAAAAAAGAAAAACTGTAACGCCCCTAATTTTATTTAACTNCCGTACGTTGGTTGAAGTGAGCTCGCTGGTACCCGAAGAACCCGGCCCACGATCCGCTGCACTATCTTCCTCACTCGAGAGTCTTGACGAACCCTAATCGTGGAACCCGACTATTATTATCGATGGGACCGCCGTCGTACGTTCGTCCTTGATGGTGCGTTTGTCCCTCTCGTTACGAAGTACCCCGACATTGGTTCGCTCCTGTTGGATTTCATGTCCTAAAACTCATAGTTTGTAAACAAAAACATATTNCTTATTTAGCGACCTTACCTTGCATTCATAAGGCGAAAATGCGGAAGCTAATATAAAACAACCTTAATAACAATGACATGACTTTTATACANCTGACTATAGTCTGATTACTTGAACTATATTTAGAGACATAAGAGNCACGGGTTCATAACACGAAGGATCAACCTAACTCGGGAATCAACAAACAACTAACTAGGGACAACAAATGTAATTATTTATTATTCAAAGGAAATCTCAAACAGAGCATCTACTATTCTACAAACCCTCCCTTTAACTTCCATGGCCTTCGCAGCATTCACAGTCGACCGTACAAGGGAGTCTTGCCTTTACTTGCAAATGTAGGTAGCACATAGCTTGAGTATTTTATAAAATAACCAGTAAGTTGCCCACTATTGAGGTTAGGCATACAATACACATTCAGACCACATGCAAATCACGTGCAGCATACATGCACAAATACATGCATAAAAACATGAGAGGGACCTGTCTTCCATTCCTTTACATGGCCTTAGGCTCTTACTTTATCCGGGCAGGGTGAATGCATGGTAGTTCTCCACACATGGCCCACGTACGTAAACGTGGGCCCATTAGGCAAATTCGTATACAAACCCCCTGGGCTTGGCTTGGTCGGATACACATGATAAACGTTACCAGACGCCACGGAAAAGGAAAAGCCTGCATGATATCATAGCGAGCATAATATCGAATGGACGTGTCCGTACCATCATAACATAACAGGGAAGTAACGCTATTCACGTGACACAACATGCATGAGATCCCTAAAACTTACCTCCATGGCATTATACATACAATATTCCATTCCTCTGCCGTGTTACAAAGCATGATTTAGTTAAGCATTATGTAAGCATATTATAGTTCTCCAGTCACCACATCCATGGCATGCAACGCTCTCAACACATTCATGGCATGTCAACTAATTTCATTCATACAAGGTAAACAATTCATGGCAAAACAGAATCAAATAAGCGTGGCATACATCGACATTTCACAGCGAAAGCACATGGCATAATATATATCGACAGCACACATGGTACATGCAAAGGCCACAAGGCACGCACCACCATACATATACAGTAACTAACACCAATAGTAAGATTACTTACCTCTCTGGCCTTGGCCGAAGTCACTTGCGATAGGCTAACTCTGACGCCTAACTACTCCTTATAAAATCACATTATACACTTAGAGTCTTTTCATAATGAAACCCAACTAAACCTTATGTCTAACTATAAAGGTACGTTCCTATCATAACCTATTTTAGCAAAATGGAGTTACATTGACCTCAGATGGTTGAAACAAGAGCGGAAATGGCTCCTAAAGAATCGAAAACCTAGAAATTGGTATATTATTTGTATATCGAGTCACTAAGCCGAGTCGCCGAGCCGCAAAGCCACACTGCTAAGCCGGGCCGTAGAATATAATGGAGCCGCCAATGAAGCCGAAGTACGAAGCCAACAAGCTGAGAGGTCACTGGCAATGCCGGCTTCTGGACAAGGACTAGTGTCGCTGGTCTTAGGCCGGAATGGGTACACGGCCCAGAGTCAGTGTCCGAACGCGAACTGCAAGGCACAGACCGTACGTTGGTTGAAGTGAGCTCGCTGGTACCCGAAGAACCCGGCCCACGATCCGCTGCACTATCTTCCTCACTCGAGAGTCTTGACGAACCCTAATCGTGGAACCCGACTATTATTATCGATGGGACCGCCGTCGTACGTTCGTCCTTGATGGTGCGTTTGTCCCTCTCGTTACGAAGTACCCCGACATTGGTTCGCTCCTGTTGGATTTCATGTCCTAAAACTCATAGTTTGTAAACAAAAACATATTCTATTTTCAATAAAGTTATTATGGTTGTTTATTCAGTAAAGATTGTTATTTAATAAAGTAAATTTTACGATTATTAATCTAAATCCAATAATCTAAGAACACTCTGACTATAGTCTGATTACTTGAACTATATTTAGAGACATAAGAGTGGATCAAGTTCAAGTATATAGTCAAAATGATCTATAGTACAGGGATAAGGCTGAGTACCTTATCCTGCGGACAGTATGGATGCGACTCACTTTTGTATATGACATAAATAATGTGATCACTAAATTGTACATGCGGAGACATGTGAGTGGGGGCGTCCTATGCAATGAGTATTGCATAAGATCAGACCATGAAGAAAATCACTCTCACTTTATAATGTCGTTTACTGTTCAGACCGATTTTCTTTTCATTCAATGACCTAGGTAACTCGATTTTAATCCTGAGCTAACCATGAACTCCTGTTTATTCGGAATTATCCTTAGATTTTCATGGGTGAGAGTGGCTCGAGTTCGCCGACTCAATAGGCCTCCCATTTCAGGGGTAAGACTGGGTAAATGGCTGGGGACATGGGGTGCAAGATAGAATTCGCCCCTACCTAATTTTAGGGATAGAAGAGAGGTATTTCCCTTAAGCACTGACACCAGGTCTTGAACAAGGGGCCCCACCCTCTCATTGGCCTGAGAGGTATTCGGTTTGCTGGTTGGACCACAAACCAATTGTTCAATAGAGGATCAGTGAGACATAAGGAACAAGAAGTAACTTTAGGGGTAAAACAGTAAATTGACCCAGCTCTAGTTACGAAAAACCTGTGAAGGATCGACTTACTAATCATAGTTATATCAAATGGACAGAAATATATCTATAGTGAGGGGAGTGCAACTACTGGGCTATAGTGGAGTGTCCTAGTAGTTAACGAATATTGGTTAACAATTAATAAGTTTAACCGGTTAATCTTGGATCGTTGGAGCCCATGATCTATAGGTCCATTAGGTCCCTCTACTAGCTCATATCGGACGAAACCATAGAACAGTGTGACGAATGTGTTCGAAGTGTTTGAATTCAAATTAGGGAATATGCGCTACATATGTACGATATATTTAACCACATTTTTATTTTATTTACAAATTAAACAAAAAGAGGGAAGCTAAGATATTTAAATAAGATTTAAATATTTTAATGAAATATGTGTTGGAATTGATTGGGATTGGCATTTTAATTAATATTAAATATTAATTAAATAGTTTAATTAATCATTTAATATTACTTTGATCTGAAATTAATTATTCAAATTAATTGTTGAATTATAATGAAGAAAGTCAAAATGTTGACTTCATTTCATGGAAAAATCCATGTTTGAATTAGTGGAATTTTGAGGGGTCAAAATTTGGTTTAACCAAACTTGCATGCTTGCCAAATAAACCCCACAAATTTGAGCGAAATTTACCAAAAAAAATGTGCAGTAAAAGATATTAAAAGATCAAGAAGGCTCTATATACCGAGAGAATATAAATAGATATTAAAAGATCTAGAAAAAAAATTTGCAGAAAATCTGGTAACAAATCAGCAAATCAAATCAAAACNATCGAGAGAATATAAATAGATATTAAAAGATCTAGAAAAAAAAAATTGCAGAAAATCTGGTAACAAATCAGCAAATCAAATCAAAACTAAATCAACTTCTAACTATAAGGAGATTTAAGATCTAGAAAAAAATTTGCAGAAAAACTGGTAACAAATCAGCAAATCAAATCAAAACTAAATCAACTTCTAACTATAAGGAGATTTAATCAGATACTAACTGACAACAGTCTAAACAAACACGTGATCTTTAACACTCCTTGTTTAGATGATGTGAACTCCAAGCTTTTTCCTGAACACCCATCTTACTCCAATTATCTTTTTGTTTAGACGTTGATCAACCAACTCCCAGATTTATTTTTTCTCGATCACCGAAAGCTCTTCCTCTGACAGGTGCATCATAAACCAAAGCATCTTGTCGTTCATCTTCAGACTCTTCTAACATGCTACCAAAGATTAAATTATTTGGTGCATTAGAAATCTGATTCGCCTTCGTCAATTCTTCCCAATTTCATTGCTCATTTCTAGCAAAATGAACATCTCGGCTCACAATAACACGACTAGTGTGTGGTTGAAAAACTCTGTAAGCTTTGGATAGAGTGCTATACCCAACAAAGATGCCAACTTCTACCTTTTTGTCAAGCTTATCACGCTTCATCTGTAGAATGTAAGTGAAGCAAAGACACTCAAATACTCTACGAACTTTAAATAAGGTTTGTAACCATACCAAACTTCAAATGGTGTCAGGTCCTTCATAGCTTTTGTTGAAATTCGCAAGCACACAATAGTATTTGCTGCTTTTCCGCAAAACCGTTTTGGAATATCCTTCTCATTTAGCATGCATCTCGTCATCTCCACTATGAATCTATTTCTCCTATCACTTACGTCATTCTGTTGAGGAGTGTATGGTGCTCTCAATTGATGTTCAATTCCAGCCTCTTCACAAAACCTGTTAAAAGTTTCTAAAGTGTACTCCTTACCATTATTTGATCTTATAGTCTCAATAAAGCATGCACTTTCATTTTCAACTCTGGCTTTGAATTTCCAAAATACACCCGCAACTTCTGACTTTGCTTCACCAAGAAGATCCAACACATTCTTGTTAGATCATTAATAAAAGCAATGTAATAAATATTTCCATTTAATGATGGTGTTCGCTGATGACCACAAAGATCAATATGAACCAGCTGCAGCTTTTTCGAGGCTCTCCATGCCTGTTTAGGAAAGAGTTGCCTATGTTGCTTCCCAAAATTACAAGCATGGCAAAGAGGCATGTTATCATCAATGTCAGTGAGTTCTTCTAATAGCTTCTTTGATTGCATCTGAAGCAAACCTCGAGGATGAAAGTGTCCAAGTCTTTTGTGTCAAATCTCAGTAGCACTAGCATTGGATATAAAGGCTGTCGGATTTAGAGCAAAGCTTTTTCCTTTCATTTTGACATTGAACAAGTCTTTGCCACTAGCATCTCTAATCAAGCACTGCTAATTCTCAAACAACACTTTATAGCCTTTATCAAGTAACTGACCAATGCTTAAGATATTGTGATCAATTTTAAGTACAAATAAAACATCTGGAATAAATTTTGTACCTCCATGACTTGTTAGAGCTACTGTGCCTTTTCCCTTGACTTTCAAGTGTTTACCATTGCCAATCCTCTCTCTCTTGACTTCAGTGTTCTTAATTCCTCAAAAAACTCCATATGTCATATGATTTGTGCACCCATTGTCAATCAATCAACTCTTGCTTGATTCTTTTTCTGAGAAAATGGTGACCACAAACAATTGATCTTCTTCTTCTTGATCAATTACCTGTGCATCTACTTCTGTCACCTGACCTTTAACTTTGGAAATCACAGCTTCATGTCCAAGTTGATTGCCATTGGAGCATTTGGCGTCAGGTCTTCTCCAACACTTGTATGGTGGATGACCTTTCTTTTCACAATGGCGGCAAGGTGGATAGGATTTTTTGAAAACTCCTCCTTTTGTCTTCTGATAATTGGCAGATGAATCTCCATTCGTCGATTGGTTTTTGAAATTTTTCTTGTTTTTATACCTGCTGTTGTCTTGATGCTTAACAGGTAAGGCACCTTTAATCACTTCTTCTTACCTCATAGACCTTCTTTGTTCTTGTGCTTGTAAAGCATTCAAGAGAAATCTTTTACAGGACTTTGGTGCTCTCCAGAGTAGTAATGGTGACTTCAAACTTCTCTAGAACAGTGATCAGCAGCTTTTCAATAATCCTGGAATCATTTAACATAGAACCAAGCAATCTCTACTTGTTGGCAATGCTGAGAAGTCTATCAGAGTACTCTTTCACCGACTCAGACTTCTTCATCTTCTGCAACTCGAAATCCCTAATCAAATTCAGTACCTTCATTCCACGAATCCTCTCATCTCCTTCATATTCAGCCTTGAGGTAATCCCAGATTTTCTATGCTGTTTTGAGGGACATTATTCGCATGAAAATCATTTGAGATACCGCTGCAAATAAGCAAGCTTTTAACTTTGATTTTCTTGTCTTCTTTTCCTTCTGTGCTTTGATTTGTGCTACACAAGAATTTGCTGGAAGTGGAGAGATCTCATAATTCTCTTCTATTGCTTCCCAAAGATCTAAAGCCTCCAGATAAGTCTCCATACGAACGGCCCACATTTGATAATTGTCTCCATCCAAGACTGGTGTGCAACAGCTGAAAAACTAGATTCTTCTTCCATTGATCTCATAGATCCCTTAAGAAGACTGCTCTGATACGAATTTGTTAGTGAAAGAATGAGTGATAGAATGGTTGATAAGAAGTTTGTATTATCAAGAGCAGGAAGGCTCTATATGTATATAGAGAATATAAAAAGATATTAAAAGATCTACCTAAAAATCTATATAAAATTTGGTAACAAATCAATAAATCAAATTAAAACTAAATCAACTCCTAACTATAAGGAGATTTAATCAGATACTAACTGGCAGCAATTTAAACAAACACGTGATCTTTAACAGCAGCTTATTTTGAGGCTAACGACAATATCTGCTAGCGTTGAGTTATTGTGAGGTTAACAGAAATACGTAACGGGCAATATTTGCTAGCAAGGAGCTTATTGTGGGGCTGTAAGGATCGGGCTGACTCGTTGTCTCTAAAGATGGGCAAAATTTTTACGAAGTAAAACAAATAAAATTTAAAACATAATATACTTTATGTTTATATTCTAACAAAATAGTGTTTATACATATCACATTTAAAAATACAAGATAACATTTGAAGTACAAAATAAGGAACGAACACCAGAACATTTAAAACAAAAAGGTGTAGAGGACGACGGGTGAGGCTTGTCTATGACATCTACTACAGAGTCCGCTCCCGTCCTCGACCAGCTCCTTGTTTAGCTGGAAAATATAGAAGACATGGAATGAGTACAAAGACTCAGTAAGTAGCCTACTTGTGTTGGCTCTTAATTGTGTACAGGGCACCACACTCTTACTTTTCTTTTGCTTGTTGTAGTTACCTAGGCCCTTTAGTTTCTATTCTTGACTTGTGGGTTCTTATTATGATAGATCCTGAGGACCTTAATCCTTGGATCCTAAAACCTTAGTTCTAGTCTAATGGCTTTTAGTACTATGGTTCTTAGTTCTTGGTTCTTGTTCTTAGAACTTCGATCTTTATCCATGTTCTAGTCCTTAATCTATGTCTTGTTCTTGGTTACTTTCTAGGTTCTTGTTCTATTCTTGGTTCGTTCTCTAAGACACTCCCCCAATGTCCAAGACTTCATATGTTCCAAGCGACACAATCTTAAACTGCATCCAAGGTATCATGCGTTCCAAGCGAAGTAGTCTGAACCCGCATCTAGGGCTTGCCCTGTGGTATAGTTTGAAAACCTATTACCAAGATTTTATGCATTCCAAGCGGCATAGTCTGAAAACCTACATTCAAGGCTTTTTACGTTCTAAGCAATGTAGTCTAATCATGCATCCTGTGCTTACACTGTTGATAAGGAAACCCTAATCATCAGCCCAACGATCCAAGCTTTTGTTGAAGCAAGAACCCTTGAGTTAAAAAAATTAACACCTCCTTATACAAAATTCAAATCAACCAATAGATCAGGCTAGAATTAGATTACCTCTTACGATTAAAGATCTAGAAGCAAGATTTGGAACCCTGTTCTAAATTGAGTCACTCCATAATCGAACTTGATCAAGGCTTGTTTCAATGTCTCGGATGCAATCTACCACAAGAATTGCATGAAACTTATAAATGATAAAACTGATGCTCAGATTTCTAACGGGGAATGTCTCTACTTGAGAGATCAATTTCATTCATCACAAATCTGATTTTTACATTATAATTTATGGGTATTTATAGTCTCCCCACAAAAGAAGTTAGTGGTCGAGATTTAATCTCGATCCCCTTAAATCTCCACAAAAGACGAAGTCAATTTGATTATTATAAACTTTATGAAATTAAAAAAAATAAAAAATAAAGTTTTCTAACAACTCATGAAATGATACTTGCAACTTCATCCGCTACTTCAACCATGCAATACTCTGAATTCCTATGCTCAAGGGTTCATACAAGCCAAGTAGCAAAGTCTAAATCACGAGCATGTTGTATCGTGGGAGGTGTTTGGAGGTTCCCGCAGGCGGTCTTAGGAGGTTCTTGATTCATAGCTAAGGTAATTTTACTCTTTTCTTGTTCCATCATGGCCCTAGATTACTCCGCATGAAAGACCAAAAAGGTCACGTGATCGATGCAAACATGAACATGTCTTCTTGCAAATCTTAGGGTACCTATAGCATGGTGCAGGGTGTCACGGTCCTGCTCGTCTAGGGCATATTGCCCATGGCCGCATGCCCATGTCAAGCCAAACCCTTTATGTCTTTCGATCTTCTAATACTTTTCTTTTGTTTTGTCCATGGTCGTCGCTTAGCCGTAGGCAACGCAAGAACGAATTGGTTTAGCTCACTTGTTGTTGGGAAGCGAGTGCCACACAATCGCAAGTCCACTGCCATCAAAAGTGCGATTGTGACAAGTGCTATCAGAGCTTTGTTAGCTCTGTGACGCATTAAAAACCAAAACCATGGCGACGACATAGTCGAAGCTCAAATCACAAGCTGACCGGCTTACTTTGATAGAGGAGTAAATGTTGTTCCTAAGAAGTCCCTGACACCATCTACTTCCTGGAAGCACGAGTGACGAAATTGAATGAAAAAGTCGAAGAAATCGACGCAATGGGCAATCGCCTGGATGGGTTGCCAATCAAATAACTAATGTTTTGAGTGGAGTCACTCGAAGAAAGAGTTGCTCCTATAAGTAGCTCAAGACCTGCTGGTAGCCCTGATAGCTCTGTCGCACACAAAGAGGGACGTGACGAAGAGTTTGAGGTGCTACAAAATATCATAATGAAGTTATTAATGGATTACTGGACGAATTCAGAACAACAATCAATGGCATCAAAGTTGAGATGGCCGAGATGAACACTCGAATTTCGGTGACCATGAAAGCTGTGGAGAACTTCACTTCAGGGCAAACTCATACAAGACCCAACAAACTAAAGCTCCCATGTCCTAGAGCCTTCAAAGGGAACCGAGACACCAAAGACTTGGAGAACTTTATCTTTGATGTCAAACAGTACTTCAAAGCAACAGGAGGTTGTACCGAAGACATAAAAGTTATAGTAGCCACAATGCATCTCACAGATGATGCAAAGCTTTGGTGGAATTCAAAGGTGCAATACATTGAAAATGGATTATGCACCATCAACTCGTGGGAAGACCTCAAGAGAGTTGAGGGACCAATTCTTCCCCAAAAACATAGAATACATAGCAAGGGAAAAACTATTAGCACTAAAACAAACTGGAAGCATAAGGGAATATGTCAGGCAGTTCTCGGCCTTGATGCTGGATATCATGGGCATGTCAAAGAAAGACAACATATTCGTTTTCATAAATGGGTTGCAATCATGGACCAAGACAAAAATATACGAGAAAAAGGTTCAAGACCTAGCCACCGCAATCGCCAGCGCCGAAAGACTTCTAGACTTTGGAAGCGAAGCTAGTTTCCAAAGAAAAATAACACAAACCTCAAAAAGTGAGGGCAAAGCATATAAGCCGCATGGTCATCGAAACAAAGGCCCCAATAGGCCAAATGGAAGTAACGACAAACAAAATGGAAGGGTAGATAGACCTCCTCATAATAACCATGCGCGGACATCTCGAGGACCTTACCCTCACAATAACTACCCAACGTCGCCTTACAGTGCCTGTTATGTAAAGGCCCCCATCTACTGTTCTCACCGAGCCTCTCTCAGCCCAGTCCAAGTGTCCATTCAAGAGAGCAACGACAGAGAAGTCGAGACTATATAAGATAAGAAGGAAGACCAAGACACCCCTGGATGGGTGCGCTCAAATTCTTGTCAGCCCTTCAACAGAAGGTCGACCCAAAAAAGATAATAAAGAAAGGGCTTATGTTCATAGACGCAATGATAAACTCGCGACTGAGCAAGAGCACCTCTATAGACACAGGTGAGACCCACAACTTCATTGCTGACCAAGAAGTCCGAAGGTTGAGACTCACCATTAAATAGAACCCCAAAAAAATGAAAGCTATCAACTCCGAGGCCTTGCCTATCGTAGGAGTGTCCAAAAGAGTCCCCTTGAAATTTGCGGTCTGGTCAGGAGAAATGGACATTGTCGTGGCTCGTATGGACGACTTCGACGTAGTACTTGGGATGGACTTCCAACTAGAACACAAAGTCATCCCAATGCCACTAGTTGATTACCAATTACAACCCATAGTAGTACCTGCAAGAATCAAGCAATCAGCTAATCTTAGAATGATCTCTGCCATACAATTGAAAAGATGACTCGCATGAGAAGAACCCACATTTATGGCTATGCCTCAGATGGAAGACGTGACCGCTGATGAGACTATTCAAAGCGAAATCAAGGATGTCCTAGCTAGCTATGCTGACATAATGCCAAAGCTCTTACACCACAAACATTACCACCTCATCGAGTCATCGATCACGAAATTGAACTCCTCCCCAGGATCAAACCCCTAGCGAAGAACGTATATTGGATGGCTCCACCTGAGCTAGCCAAATTGAGGAAACAACTAGACGAGTTGTTGTCGACAGGATTCATCCGCCCCGCAAAGGTACCATACAGAGCCCCCATACTATTTCAAAAGAAGAAGGATGGGACGTTATGTCTATGCATAGACTATAGAGCCTTAAACAAGGTGACTGTACGCAACAAATACCCATTATCGATAATACCAACTTGTTTGCCTAGCTTCCCGGGGCTAAATACATCACGAAGGTGGACTTACGATCAGGGTACTACCAAGTACGTATCGCCGAAGGGGATGAGCCCAAGAGATATTAAATAGATAAGTTGTTGAGTTTTATGGTAGATTTAAGTTCCTTTAAATAGATTCCCAAGGCCACTTCCGAGGATCATGAATGGTGATTATTTCCATAATCGTTGTAATTTCTATTAACAAGGCTCTACGAGAAAAATTATTCCTAACCCTTCAATTACCCTTCAAGTCTCCTTGCAATGGAACTAGAGTATTAAAGAGGATTTCATTGCTTCCTCTCTTCTCCCGAATAAGAGAACAACTAAGTATGTAAAATGTCTAATTAAACACACATGTAAATCATTAACAACTCTTTAATAAACTAAGATCATACCGTCAACATACTTAACTATATAAAACTCTCTCGCCTCCCCTATAAAGTTTAGCTCTCCATACACACTAAATTAAACAGAGGAATCCGCATCTCAATCATGTAAAATTGATGGAATAAGAAAAAAGAATAAGGAAATAGAGAGTTATCCCGTTTTGTTGCCATTCGTCAATGGAAGCTCCCTTCCCTTGAGCTCTCACGACCACCTCTTTGCCCTAATCAATCCTTGTTGGTCTCCTTTTCCTTCTACGGTCAACAACTGCTGAATTAGGGTTCTGTTCTTCTTCTCTAATTTCACAGCAGTTCACTACCGCAGAAGCTGCTACTGTCTAATCTGATTTTTCTCCCAAAGTTTGGCTCCCCCTTATTTTAGGTATCCTTTTCCTTTTATAATGTTTGTTTCTTCTCATTCAGGGCTGATAAAGGATAAAATCGTCCATCTAGGATGTTTCTAATTTGGTAGTCAATGACCCACATGGACTGCTGATGTGAATTAAAATTTCCATGTCATCTCTTAAAAGTTTGCGTTCCGAATTGCTTCAGCATCAAAGTCAGCAATGTATTTCCAGATGCAAGTAGTGTTGTTTCCAGATGTGCTACAGCATCATGCTTCAGCATGAATGTTCTAGAATTTTACCAAATAACTCAATTAAGTATACAATTAAGCTCGATTTATGCAAATTGAACTTCTTTTCATATTAAACCACAATTGACTATTTCATGTATACTAATTAGAATAAATTGAGCAATTAATAGAAAATTGTGAGTATGAGTGCAAAATTAACTATAAAAAGACTTGATATAACTCTACTTTTGAAGGGAGGAAATGCGCTGGTTTTGTCAATCTATCCACAATCTCCCATATGACCATATAACCATTCAACGTCCTAGGTAGGCCACTATGAAATTCACGACAATGTTCTCCCATTTCCACTCTAGTATGCTGAGCGACTGTAGTAACCCCGCTTGTCTCTGTCTGGTTGCCTTGAATTGTTGGCAAACCAACCATCTATTGACGAATTCCGTGATATTCTTCTTCATACCACACCACTAGAAGTGTGGTCTGATGTCCTCATACATTTTTTTACCGCCATGGTGCATGAGAATTGGGGAGTTATGTACCTCCTTCAGTATTTCATTTCTCAATTACTCTATTGCCGGTACGCACAAACGACCTTGATACAACAATCCACCATCAGATGACTTGGAGTACCCGCCAGTTGGTTCTGTCTCCATTTCATTAAGTACCCTCGCCAAACCAAGGTCTCTTACTTGAGCCTCAACTATTCTCTGCCAAAGAGTGGGTTGTACAGTCAGTCGAGCTAGTTGTGCTCTAATATCTTCAATTGCTACTGCTATTTCAGCTAGCTAAAAGGCTACCTACACCCAAGGCTCCTTCGTGATTAACGCCGATGAATGAGCTATCTTCCTGCTTAGGGCATCTGCAACCATGTTGGCTATCCCCGGGTGGTATTGAATGTCGATGTCATAATCTTTGACTAGTTCCAACCACCGTCATTGTCTCATATTCAACTCCTTCTGGGCGAAGAAATACTTCAGGCTCTTATGGTCAGTATAACTCTGAGTTCTCTCCCCATAAAGGTAGTGTCGCCATATCTTTAACTCAAAAACTACCGCTGCTAGTTCCAAGTCATGAGCAGGATAATTCTTTTCATAGTCCTTCAATTGCTTGGAAGCATTCGCGTTGCATCAACACGCATCCTAGACCCTTCTTGGAAGCATCACTAAAAGTGACGTAGTTCCCTGTACCATCAGGCATTGTGAGCATGGGTGCAGTTGCCAATCTCTCCTTCAAGTTTTAGACGCTTGCCTCGCACTCCTCGGTTCATACGAATGCCATAGCCTTTCAAGTCAATCGCGCAAAGGGTGCCGCTATCTTGGAAAAATCCTGTACAAAGCGTCGATAGTAGCCTGCAAGACCCAGAAAGCTTCGTACCTCGGTAACCGTAGTTGGATGAGCCTAGTTTGTGACTGCTTATACCTTGGCGGGATCAACTGACACCCATTCCACAGATATCTCATGCCCTAGGAAAGAGACATCGCACAACCAAAACTCCCACTTCGAGAACTTGGCATACAATTTATTTTCTCTCAGAACTGTCAAGGCCTTCCTCAGGTGCAATTGGTGTTCCTGATCTATCCTTGAGTATACCAAGATATCGTCTATGAATACAATGACAAAGATATCCAGATATTCCTTGAACACCAGATTCATTAGCTCCATGAACACTGTAGGGGCATTGGTGAGTCCAAATGACATCACCACAAACTCATAAAGTCATACCTTGAATTAAAAGTTGTTTTTGATACGTCCTCGTCTTTTATCTTGATCTAATGCTAGCCTGATCCAAGATCAATCTTTGAAAACACTGTGGCCTCTCTAAGCTTGTCGAATAAGTCCTCGATGCGTTGGAGGGGATACCTATTCTTCACCATTCTCTTATTCAGCTCCATGTAATTGATGCACAAGTTCATTGAACCATCCTTTTTCTTGATGAATAACACCAGCGCACCCCAGGGCAACACGCTAGGTCTTATAAATCCTTTCTCCAGCTGCTCTTGTAATTGCTCTTGAGTTCTTTCAGCTCAGCTGGAGCCATGCAGTACGAGGCCTTGGATATAGGACTGGTACTTGGCTCCAGCTTTATTGCAAAATCGACATCTCATGATGGAGGGATTCCTGGCAAGTCCTCTAGGAACACATCCGAGAATTCATTCACTATAGACAACGTGGTTAGGGAGAGTCCTTCTTTCTTGGTTTTCACCACACTAGCTAGTATCGCCCAAACTCCGTGCTGGACCAGCTTCTTCACCTTCATCATCAAGATCACCTTGGGCATGGAACCCAAACTCGTGCCCTTGAATTTGAATCTGGTCTTGAACAGTGGGGTAAAAATAACCTCTTTCATGTGATAATCTATGCAAGCATGGTTTTTCGCTAACCAATCCATGCCCAAAATAAAATCATACACGGTCATATCAACAACCATTAATTCTACGTCTAAACTAACTCCTGATACTATTATGCGACCATTTCGTACCCTATAAGCAGCAACAATGTCCACACCTGGCAGGGTGGCCACTAAGAAATCATGTAACAAGGGTTCTAACACAATCTTCGCTTGACTAACAAAAGCAATGGAAATAAACAAATGTGTAGACCCTGAGTCAAACAGTATCAAAGCAAAGTGGCCAAGAACGAATAGCGTACCTGTCACCGCCGCATCAAGATTTTTAGTGTCCTTGCTGGTGGAGGCATAGGCTCTCGCTGGAGGACAATTCTGAGTGGGGGCATCCGCTATGCGTAATGGTCTCTACTGACCCCAACATTATTGGTATGGCTTCTCAGACAATCCCTAGCCAAGTGACCCTCCTTCCCACATCGAATGCAGGCTCCAAAGCGAGCCAAGCACCACCTCAATGGTTCTTCCCACACTCGTTACACTTGGATCTATCATCTAATCTACTTTTCCTTCTCTGCTAGCCCCGTCTTGGTGGCGATGATGGTGATGAATGACGACAATCATCCCAATCACGATGTCGTTTCTGTCTCTCCGTCGATGAGCGGGACTCATTCGATCCATCGGTTCCCTCCATGGCCCTTGCTACTCTCAGGGCGGCAGCATGAGTAGTAGGCGCTATCACCTCAACAATGTTACAGATCTTCCTGTCCAACCCCAGCACAAACCGAATAGTCGTCTTGTAATCGGTGAATACCAAGTCTAGGGCGAAGCATTTCAGCATAGCAAACTCCCTGGCGTAAGCCCTCTCTGAGTTAGCTGGGTGAACTCTCGATGTTTGCGGATCTGGATGTCCTCTAGGTAGCATACCTCAGCAAATGCCTTTTTGAATTCTGTCCACGAGATTTCACCCCCCCCCCCCCCGT
>NC_036654.1:3930677-3937491 GCF_002806865.2 Cucurbita pepo subsp. pepo | reverse complement strand
AAAAATTGTTATTGAATAAAGTGAACTTTACGATCATTAATCTAAATCCAATAAACTAAGAACACTCTGGCTATAGTATGATTACTTGAACTATATGTAGAGACATAAGAGTGGATCAAGTTCAAGTATATAGTCAAAATGATCTATAGTATAAGGATAAGGCTGAGTACCTTATTCTGGGGACACTATGGATGCGGCCCACTTTTGTATATGATATAAACAATGTGATCACTAAATTGTACATGTGGAGACATGTGAGTGGGGGCATCCTATGCAATGAGTATTGCATAAGTTCAGGCCATGAAGAAAATCACTCTCACTTTATAATGTCGTTTACTGTTGAGACTGATTTTTTCATTCGATGACCTAGGTAACTCGACCTTAATCCTGAGCTAACTATGAACTTCAGTTTATTCAGAATTATCCTTAGATTTGTATGGGTGAGAGTGGCCCGAGTTCGCCGACTCAATAAGCCTCCCATTTCAAGGGTAAGACTAGGTGAATAGTTGGGGACATAGGGTGCAAGATAGAATTCACTCATACCCGATTTCAGGGATAGTAGAGAGGTTGTTTCCTTAAGTAGTCACTCCAAATCTTGAACAAGGGGCCCCACCTTCTCATTGGCCCGAGAGGGATTCGGTTTAGTGGTTGAACCACATACCAATTCTTCATTAGAGGATCACTGGGACTTAAGGAATAAGAAGTAACTTTAGGGGTAAAAATGGTAAATTGACCCAGCTCTAGTTACGAACAACCTGTGAAGGATCGACTTACTAATCATGGTTATATCAAATGGACAGAAATATATCTATAGTGAGGGGAGTGCAACTACTAGGCTATAGTGGGGTATCCTAGTAGTTAACTAATGTTGGTTAAAAGGTTTATGAGTTTAGCCGATTAATCCCGGATCGTTAGAGCCCATGATCTACAAGTCCATCAGGTCCTCATGCTAGCTCATATCGGACTAAACCTTAGAACAGTGTGACGAGTGAGNATGCGCTACATATATACGATATATTTAACCGCATTTTTATTTTATTTACGAATTAAAAAAAATGAGAGAATTTGAGATATTTAAATAAGATTTAAATATCTTAATCAATTATGTGTCGGAATTGATTGGGATTGGCATTTGAATTAATATTAAATATTAATTAAATNGAATAGGGATTCATAATCAATATGTGCCGGAATTGATTGGGATTGTCATTTGATTTAATGTTAAATATTAATTAAATTGTTTAATTAATTATTTAATGTTACTTTAATTTGAAATTCATTATTCAAATTAATTGTTGAATTAAAATGAAGANCTTTACTTAATGGAAAAATCCATGTTTAAGTTAGTGGAATGTTGAGTGTCAATATATGGTTTAGCAAATATGCATGGTTTAACAAACTTGCATCTTTGCCAATAATCCCACAAATTTGAGTGAAATTTTGAGTGTCAAAATTTGGTAATCTCAAATTTGCATGAACATGCAAACATGACTCTATAAATAGAGTGATCAACGTACATAAAAGTCTGCTTGGAAAAACCTTGAGAAAAACCCTCACAAACTCTCTCTTCATATATACTAAATCCCTTCAAAGTTTAGTCACTTACCGAATTCCACAATCTCGTTCTAAGGCCGGAGAATAGTAGGGAAGACATTAGTGGTGGTTCGAAACCAGTTCGTGAGGAAAAAGAAATTTGAACTATAAAAGGTTAGTACTCAAACTCCTTGAGTTTTAATACTTATGAACATGCTAGCTAATTTACTATAATTGATATACTTAAAGTGCCTAAGATCCAAATTGCTTACACATGTGTTATAACAACACCATCATCGCCATCATACTTGAGCATCGTCACGCAGCATAAACGTTGTGCACTCCACCTTTTGATCTTCAAGGCAATTCGTCAGTCTAAACATGGTCTCTATCGAACTCAGTCACAACTGTGCCACCGTCGGGTCATCGAACGTTCCCTTGAAGGTTTGTGGGTCATCCCACTTGAAATCCCGCAAGCACCAAGCTTCCCTGGTAGAGACTGAGTCATTAGCTTGCTGATTACTAGATAGGTTTCGTATGACGATTTGCAATGCGTCCACCAACGCAGTTGTCGAGTCTTGGGTGGGCTGAGGTGTCACTGGTGGCGGGAACGACATGACTACATCAGGCTCTTCCACGGAGTCCTCGCGATCCGGACATCGTCCTCTTCCACCTCTCCCTCTGTCCCTAGGTGGGGGTCATCCCCTAATACCCCAACTCATGTTCTAGGTGGCATATCTAAACATAGCAGTATCTTTGAGTCACATGCTAATCTATACTAATCTATGAGATTCTATGAACATTTACAATGACGCAGGCTGCACATGCATTCAGACATACGTTAATAATAGCCACCAAATATATCATATTACAACCAATCTTGTCACATCACGGAACATATCACATTACTCATCACAAAATACACATATCCTACTATATGCTTCATTTAATTACAAATTTCCAATTCAAAAGAAAAGAGGAACATATACCTGACGGTGACGGTGCATTTGCTAAAGGACCATGGAAGTACCATATGCCTACATTATAGGCCAGTGGACAAGATCTATGACCTAGCGCTCTAATACCAACTATAACGTCTCTAATTTTCTTTAACTTAATTAGTGACGTTACCTTGCATTCATAAAGGCGAAAAATGCGAAGGCTCATATAAAAAAAACCTTAATAACAATGACATGGCTTTTATAAGCAGGTTCATAACATGAAGGATCAACCAAACTCGGGAGTCAACCAACAACTAACTAGGGAAAACAAATGCAATTATTTATTATTCAAAGAAAATCTCGAATAGAGAATCTACTGTCCTACAAGCCCTCCCTTTAACTTCCATGATCTTCAAAGCGTTCACCGTCAATCGTACAGGGAGCCTTGCCTTTATCTAAAAATGTAGGTAGCACGTGGCTTGAGTATTTTATAAAATAACCAATAAGTTGCCCCACTATTGGGGTTAGGCATACAATACACATTCATAACACATGCAAATCACGTTCAGCACACATGCACAAATACAAGCAAAAAAAGTGAGGGGGGACCTGTCTTCCATTCCCTTTACATGGCCTTAGGCCCTTACTTTATCCGAGCAGGGTGGATGTGTGGTACTTCTCCACACACGGCCCACGTATGTAAATGTGGGCCCACCAAGTGAATTCGTATACAAACCCCTTGGGCCTGGCTTGGTCGGGTACACGTGATGCATGTTACTAGACACCATGGAAAAGGAAAGGCCTCCATGATATCATAGCGAGCATAATATCAAATCTACGCGTCCGTACCATCATAACATAATGGGGATGTAACCCTATGCACATGACACACAACATGCATGAGGTCCCTANCTTAGGAAATCGCGAGCTTCTCGGCATTTTCTTTGTTTTTTTTTCTTTGAAACTCATATCGCTACAAAAGCCCTTTTCATCAACATCTGAAATGCAGTGCAAATAGTTGCATCGTTCTTGAAGCCAAACATCATTATCCAGCCAAAACACCTCGAATGAAGCATGTCCAAGATTGCTTCTAAAGTTGCACCAAAAGATTGTTGTCTACACAACAACAACAACAACAACAACAATAAAAAAAAAAAAAAAAAAAAAAAAAAAAAAAAAAAAAAAAAAAAAAAAAAAAAAAAAAAAAAAAAATCAACTTGAATTTTAAATTGTATTTGTAATGGTTTAAAAATATAATAATAATCTAGTCGCCGGAAAAGCCTGAGAATTTCGGTGAAGCGCCGGAATCCTCGTGCTCTCTACCCACATGCCCTCCCTAAAGTCAAGTATACACAAAACGAAGCCACGCCCTAGTCTGCCCTCACAACACATGCCTACAATAAAGGAAATTCGAGTAACAGAGAAGATGAACGATCATTGTGGTTTTTTTATGAACGCAAATTGGTGAGTTTAATAGCTAAGTCCCCACACTAAACCCTAGGGTATCTAGGTAACCCAGTAGTTACAAATGGAAATAGTACGTCCTGTTAGTAACCCAGGGTTTAATGTAGGGACTCAGGCAAACTGAACCGCAGCCTCTTTTTTAAAATCGCTCTCAATCTTCCTTTGATGTATAGATGATATTTCAATCAGTTGGAGAAGGAAGCAAAGAGAAAAAGACCGAAATAAAGAGATCGTATTCATGATGGGGACAAGGAATTGCAGACGTGGATGTTTCAAAAATCTGAACCGAAACATAGGTCTGCAACGGTAGTCACATCCATGGCTACGTGAATTCATGGAGGAGGGAGGAAAGACATGAAGAAGGAAAAAGGGATCAAAAGTCGACGGCTGTGAGCTCTTTAGAAGAGAGAAAAAAGTTTCAAAAAATTCACATACAATCGTGTGGAGAATAAAGGATCCATCAGGGTCGGGTCAGATTCTTGTAAACCATGANCTCTTCCACCTCTCCCTCTGTCCCTAGGTGGGGGTCATCCCCTAATACCCCAACTCATGTTCTAGGTGGCATATCTAAACATAGCAGTATCTTTGAGTCACATGCTAATCTATACTAATCTATGAGATTCTATGAACATTTACAATGACGCAGGCTGCACATGCATTCAGACATACGTTAATAATAGCCACCAAATATATCATATTACAACCAATCTTGTCACATCACGGAACATATCACATTACTCATCACAAAATACACATATCCTACTATATGCTTCATTTAATTACAAATTTCCAATTCAAAAGAAAAGAGGAACATATACCTGACGGTGACGGTGCATTTGCTAAAGGACCATGGAAGTACCATATGCCTACATTATAGGCCAGTGGACAAGATCTATGACCTAGCGCTCTAATACCAACTATAACGTCTCTAATTTTCTTTAACTTAATTAGTGACGTTACCTTGCATTCATAAAGGCGAAAAATGCGAAGGCTCATATAAAAAAAACCTTAATAACAATGACATGGCTTTTATAAGCAGGTTCATAACATGAAGGATCAACCAAACTCGGGAGTCAACCAACAACTAACTAGGGAAAACAAATGCAATTATTTATTATTCAAAGAAAATCTCGAATAGAGAATCTACTGTCCTACAAGCCCTCCCTTTAACTTCCATGATCTTCAAAGCGTTCACCGTCAATCGTACAGGGAGCCTTGCCTTTATCTAAAAATGTAGGTAGCACGTGGCTTGAGTATTTTATAAAATAACCAATAAGTTGCCCCACTATTGGGGTTAGGCATACAATACACATTCATAACACATGCAAATCACGTTCAGCACACATGCACAAATACAAGCAAAAAAAGTGAGGGGGGACCTGTCTTCCATTCCCTTTACATGGCCTTAGGCCCTTACTTTATCCGAGCAGGGTGGATGTGTGGTACTTCTCCACACACGGCCCACGTATGTAAATGTGGGCCCACCAAGTGAATTCGTATACAAACCCCTTGGGCCTGGCTTGGTCGGGTACACGTGATGCATGTTACTAGACACCATGGAAAAGGAAAGGCCTCCATGATATCATAGCGAGCATAATATCAAATCTACGCGTCCGTACCATCATAACATAATGGGGATGTAACCCTATGCACATGACACACAACATGCATGAGGTCCCTAAGGCTTACCTCCATGGCATTATACATACAACATTTCATTCCCTTGTTGTGTTACATAGCATGGCTTAGTTAAGCATTATGTGAGGTATCATAATTTCCCAGTCACCACATCCATGGCATGCAAAGCTCTCAACACATTCATGGCATGTCAACTAATTTCATGCATACAAGGTAAACAATTCATGGCAAAACAGAATCACATAAGCATGGTATACATCGACATTTCACAACGAAAACACATGGCATAGTATACATCGACAGCACACATGGTAAATGCAAAGGCCACAGGGCACGCACCGTCATACATATACAGTAACTAACTCCAATAGTAAGGTTACTTACCTCTCTAGCCTTAGTCGAAGTCACTCGCGATAGGCTAACTGTGATGCCTAACTACTCCCTATAAAACCACATTATACACTTAGAATCTTTTCATAATGAAACCCAAATAAATCTTATGTCTAACTATCACGGTACGTTCCTATCATAACTTGCTTTAATAAAATGGAGTTACACTGACCTCAGATGGTTGAAATAAGGGGAGAAACGACTCCAAAAGGATCGAAAACCTAGGAATTAGTATATTATTTGCATACCGAGCCGCTAAGCTGAGCTGTCAAGACACACCACCGAGTCAAGCCACAGAATATAACGGAACTGCCGATGAAGCAAAAGTATCGAGCCAACAAGCCGAGAGGTCACTGACGGTGCACGGCTTCTAAACGGGGGCTGGTGTCGCTGGTCTTGGGTCGAAATGGGTACGTAGCCTAGAGTCAGTGTACGAACGCGGACTGCAAGGCACGGGCCGTATGTTGGCTTAAGCGAGCTCGTTGGTACCCAAAGAACCTGACCCGTGATTCACTACCCTGTCTTCCTCACCCGAGAGTCCAAACGAACCCTAACCGCGGAACCCGACTGTTGTTGCTGATGAGACCGCCGTCGTATGTTCGTAATTGACGGTGCGTCTATCCTTCTCGTTACGAAGTGCCTCGACGTTTATTCGCCCCTACCTAAGAAGTCACAAAGGTATGAAGCCTCGGGACATTATCGATTCCTCACCTCAATCTTTTTGCTCCTCTCTCACAGGTACAACAACGACTCAAAGAAAAAGACATCTACTTAGATACCCTAGGGTTTAATGTGGGGACTTAGGGAAATAGTACGTCCTATTAGTAACCCTCTTAGGAAATCGCGAG
>NC_036654.1:3918947-3929619 GCF_002806865.2 Cucurbita pepo subsp. pepo | reverse complement strand
CCCACATGCCCTCCCTAAAGTCAAGTATACACAAAACGAAGCCACGCCCTAGTCTGCCCTCACAACACATGCCTACAATAAAGGAAATTCGAGTAACAGAGAAGATGAACGATCATTGTGGTTTTTTTATGAACGCAAATTGGTGAGTTTAATAGCTAAGTCCCCACACTAAACCCTAGGGTATCTAGGTAACCCAGTAGTTACAAATGGAAATAGTACGTCCTGTTAGTAACCCAGGGTTTAATGTAGGGACTCAGGCAAACTGAACCGCAGCCTCTTTTTTAAAATCGCTCTCAATCTTCCTTTGATGTATAGATGATATTTCAATCAGTTGGAGAAGGAAGCAAAGAGAAAAAGACCGAAATAAAGAGATCGTATTCATGATGGGGACAAGGAATTGCAGACGTGGATGTTTCAAAAATCTGAACCGAAACATAGGTCTGCAACGGTAGTCACATCCATGGCTACGTGAATTCATGGAGGAGGGAGGAAAGACATGAAGAAGGAAAAAGGGATCAAAAGTCGACGGCTGTGAGCTCTTTAGAAGAGAGAAAAAAGTTTCAAAAAATTCACATACAATCGTGTGGAGAATAAAGGATCCATCAGGGTCGGGTCAGATTCTTGTAAACCATGATTACAACCCCCGGCACAAATTAAGAAAAACCCAAGGATCGACCCATGACTAGTGCGAAGCCCAGTAGTTACAAACAAGGCCCTTACGCCCACTTGCAACGCTCGACCCACCTGCAGCATCGACCGCTCGACCCACTACAACTATTCGGCCCAATTGAGTCCAGTACCATCGAACACAACTTGTGCACCACAAGAACCATCCAAGAGAATGACACAAACTCTGTGCCTCGACCCGATTCACGACCCACGCACGCATCTTCTAGATCAAGCGATACTTATTGTGCATGCAGACGTTGAATCTTTTAGCTCAGTAGGCTCAACGCAGCTCGATTCTACTCGGTGTAGCTTATCGACTCAAAACTCTGTCATTCAGCTTGGTATAGACATTTTGATACTTATTTCTACAATTTTTACCCTCATAGAGCTAAATTTGACCTTAATAAAGGCAATTAAGATCAGTATAACATCTTATTTCAAAGTTCATATTTATTTAGGCTAGAAATGTGAGTTATAATGAAAACGAGATGGACGTTTGAATAGAAAAAAACTTCCAGTGATACCTGGAGCAACATCGGGAAACAGAATTCAATTGTACTCAAGTGTAAGGAGAAGAACTGCTAAGGCAAACCAAGTAACTAACCTTATTATCGGTTTGGTTAAAAGTTGATATTTGTATGATGACACATGCCTCGTGCTTCTACACGTGATATATGCTTGATATGTGTGAAATGTTTACGAAAAGATGCGACTATGGTGTGTGTGTGTAAGAAACGATATGACTAAGATATCTTTAGGAAATGATATGACTAGGATTTGTTTATGAAACGATATGACTAGGATACGTTTAGGAAACCACATGACTAAGATATGTTTATGAAATGATATGGCTAGAATATGTTTATGAAACGATAAGACTAGGATATGTTTAAGAAATGACATGACTATGATATGTTTATGAAACAATATGACTAGGATATGTGTATGAAATGATATGACTAAGATATGTTTATGAAACGAGATGACTATAATATGTCTATGAAACGATATGATTAGAATATGTTTATGAAATGATATGACTATGATACGTTTATGAAATGATATGACCATGATATGTTTATGAAAGAATATGACTAGGTTATGTTTATGAAACGATATGACTATGATGTGTTTGCAAAACAATATGACTATGATATGATGATATGTTTGTGATACAACATGACTATGAGATGACACGTGAATATTATGACACGTGATATGATGATGTACTGAGGATATGATAAATGTTATGGTTTAACACGTTTGGATGATATGTTGATGATATGGAGTAGATATGATATGATATGACACAATGCATTATATGAATGATATAGAAAAAATGTATCAACATAATGCACAACCCCAAATTATGTAAGGAAAGCTATGATGAAAATGATACCAAGGAAAAATGGGAGGGGTTATCTTACATGATAATGAATAAAAATGTTAGGACCTCATGCATTATTGTGTGTTCATGCCTCAGAGAATACCCCTCTTTTATGATGGCACGGACACGTACACTATGAGGCAGAAAAATGATCATTATATTTATCATAATGCTACGACGGTCATTATGCCTAACGGGTGCCCGACACAACAGCTCCAGAAAATGCTCGCTTGACCATGAAAAGGGCCCAAGAGGTGTGCGAACCGACTAGTGGGTTCATACTCGCACGTGTGGACCGTTTGTAGAACAGTAAATTCACATCCAATTAACTCGTTTAGTATAACCGCCTAAGGAATATAAACTGATATGACAGGTTTCACTCATGCTTGTATGTGTTTGCATCTAACCCCAATAGTGGGGTCACTTAGTGATTATTTCTCAAAATACTCAAGTCACGTGCTACTGCTATTTTAAGTAAAGGCAAGGCACCTCTATACGACTAACGATGACATAGTCATTTGAGACCATGGCACATGCAAAAGGTAGTTGTGTTTATTTTCTTAGAGTTAGATTAGAATAGGGTGTTTTTTATTTTAATGTTTATTTATTTCATTTAGTATTTTGTTGTGTCGTTTTAAAGATGTTTTCGAACATGTAAGTCTATGACAGTGTTTTAAGATGAAATATATATTTTATAATAAAGTTTAATGCTTATGATGACAGTAGCGACTCTAAGTAAGTAGAAATCTAGGGTCGTTACAATATTCTTGTTTGAACGGAAGGATGTGCTTATATTAGAAATTTATGTAAGAGTGGCACAAATTATGTTAAAAATTCATGGGTTAAGTGGTTAAAAATTTGAACTTTCCATTCATCTTTTAACAAAAAAAAATATATATAAAAAAATCAAAAAAAAAATCAAAAAAATCAATAATAATAACCTAGACTATATGCAATTGTAATAAAAATCTTAGAAAATATTAAACTTCTAATTAAACATTCAAACTATAATTATTTTTTATAAATCGCAGTAGAAGTTGAATATCGATGATAATTTTTTTTTTTCTGTTGTATATTATACTTTTAATTGATGAATTTTTTTTTAAAAAAAAAAAAACTATTGATGAATCTTTTCGTGCTGCTTTTTGTCCAATTCTTCTAGATAGTCTATCATCCATATCATCTTCTTTTCAGTTTTAGCTATTGCCACGTATTCAGCCTTAGTAGATGAGAGAGCAACGCATTTATGAAGCCTAGACATCCCATCATCCATGGCTTGCTCCCACTTGGTTGTATCATCCAACTGTAGGACCGCAACAAAGGGCTTTGGTTCCCCTTCATCTTCATCAGTTAGCAACAGATAACGCAATGAAGTTGAATATCTATCTAGTGCTCTGATAGTTCTGGATGATCTTCTCAACACTTGCTCAGGTGTAACTTGTTCCACGTCTGGTTCTTTAACAACGGTCTCAGGAGTTTCTTGAGCTTCTACTGTAACATCATTGGGTGAGTTTTCCTGCAACTTAAGCTCAACTCCTACTTGCTTCGTAGTCTCAGAGTTTATCTTCTCTTTGTCCTTGTATAGGACTTTTTCATCGAAGGTTACGTCACAATGTCTTAGGATTTTTCTATTCTTGTCATCCCAAAACCTGTACCCGAACATGTCAAAGTCATAGCCTATGAAGTAGCACTTCACAGCCTTAGCATTAAGCTTGTCTCTTTTCTCTAGAATGACGTGAACATACACAGTACAGCCAAAAGTTCTCAAGTGAGAGTACTTGAGTTCTTTTTCTATCCAAACTTCTTCTGACAATTTGAACTCCAAGGGTACTAACGGCCCTCTATTAATCAAATAGGTTGTTATGTTCACAATATCATCCCAGAATGTCTTTGGTAGTCCAAAATAAATCCTCATATTTGTTGCTCGCTTATTTAATAGTCTGTTCATTCTTTCTGCAACACCATTTTGTCTTTTCTTACTGGGAATTGTTCTCATTAATCTAACTTCCTCAACTGCACAAATGTTTTAAACTCTGACTTGTCGTACTCTTCTTCATTGTCAGACCTCAGAAATTTGATTTTCAAGTCGGTCTAATCTTTCAACTTCAGCTTTCCATTTCTTGAAGGTGGCAAACACATTTTACTTGTGTTTCAGGAAATAAATTCATACCTTTTTGCTAAAATCATCAATGAATGTGACGTAGAACTTTGATCCACCAAGTGATAAAACTGGAGATGGTCCCCAAATGTCTGTATGGACCATTTCCAGTCCTACTTTCTTTGGTTCTCTGACAACATTTGTGAAGATAACTTGTTTCTGGTTGCCCATAACACAGCTTTCACAGAGACCCATATCAACAGATTTTAGGCCTAATAAACTCATTTTGCAGCCAGCATCTTCATTTCTTTGACGCTCATATGTCCAAGTTTATTGTATCATAGACTTGAATTAGAAACACTCCCAGCAACCGCAGCCAAGTTCATACACCCTGCAGTGGTGTATAAGATTCCAAATTTTGTGCCACGTGCTACCACCATAGCACCTTTCACAATCTTCTACGAACTTTTCCCAAACTCTATTGCATAACTTAGATATATTCCTGGTCTCAAGAAGAACCATCTAACATCCTTTCATGTCCACTAATTTTCTATCGAAGTTTTTATGCAAATGTCTTCTTTTTTTTCAATCTCCAAATCTTTGTTGTCAGCAAGATACACCTTCGCGAAATTTCAAGACTTCAATCGAACTGTCCACGTTGAGGATTAGAGCATCCTCAATGTCTTCTGCTGAATTTATAGAATTATCGCCATCCTTTGATTTATGATTATGCTTCCTCTTTGGTCTTGTACGATTTGTCCGAATGTGATCTTTTTCTCCACAACTCCAACATGTTACGTTTGTTCTGTTTGGAGATTTTCTCCGGTTCTTTGATTTCGATCACCCATGTTTGTTTGGACTCTTTGATTTACTTCTTCCCCTTCGATCAACATTGAGAGCATTGTCTGATGAATCGTCGATTTCCCGTTTGCGAATATTTTCGCTGAGAACTGCATCTCGAATTTCATCAAACTTTAGTTTATCAGATCCTTGTGAACTGTTGATTGCGGCAACAATAGTATCCTACGATTCAGGTAAAGATAACATCAAAATCAATGTTTTAATTTCATCTTCGAAAATAATTTCCACCGAGCTCAATTTACTTACAATCATTTATACGATCTGCAACAGATCCACATTCAGACATTTGTAGATTGCTGACGATTTTTCGTACATATTCGACAACGCCTTCAATAGGTCTGATGTCGTCTTCTCCTTGATGATGTTGAACACCACGTTTTTTGACAGCATCAACTAGATCAACCCTAAGGCCTGAAGATCCTTGAGTTGCCACTACTCTATGGTCATGGTATCCGGCTTCACTCCCAATAGGGTTCGTGAAGATCTTTCTGGTACAAATAATCTTTAATCTGCATCTTCCAGAAATTGAAATCGAATCCATCGAATTTCTCAATTCCAATCTTTGAACTTTCCATCTTCATAAATCGTGGTGAATTTTGTTTAGCTCTGATACCATTTGTTATGATCGCACAACAACGCACACACTCAATCAAGATGAACACAAAGAACAGGATAGAGAAAATTCAAGGAGGAGTATTGGCTTAAAGGTTTTATTGATGACTTCAGGCACACGAAAGGAGAATACATTTTGAAAATGGGGTATATATATGGTTTTCGTTTACTAAATATAGTTTTAACAGATTTATCTAAATCTCCTCGATATATTAAAACTAAATATCTACCATTTTCCATATCTTTATTATAAATATGCATCAGGCTCCATNACCTAAATCTCCTCGATATATTAAAACTAAATATCTCCCATTTTCCATATCTTTATTATAAATATGCATCAGGCTCCATATCCCAACGCACTAAACCAATGTTTCTATCTTATAAATGTGTTGTAATAATCCATTTATTTAACTCATTTTTAAAGAGGGAGGCAAATGAAATTCTATGTTTAACTTGAAGCAAACTTTATGTTGTCTTATGATACCAATCTATTGTCCATCTAGATTTAGTTTATAATTTGATATAATTAAAGTTAATAAAAATAATGTAATTATTACACTTGTAATACTATTATTTTATTTGTAATATGAACTACATTCTTCATTATATTTAATTATTATTCATCTTTTCTATTAATATTTTCTTCCTTAATAATTGATTCGATTTATAGGTTGACATTTTTTTGGTCAGGTCAATCCAACCAACTCGATAATAGGGTTACAATCTAACCCAATCATATCATTCTTTTAAAAAGATTAGAAATATTTAACATTTGTAACAGATGTTGACGTGCCCTAATTTATAAATGTTTGACATTGGAACTTTATGAGATTTTAATTATTAATGTTATATGCATTGTTGATAAGTAAGATTTTTTAAAATAATTAAACAAACAAACACGACAACTCAACCCAACTGAACTCGAAAATAGATGGTCGGGTTGTGAACTCTATTCGAATTGTTCAGATCAGAACCCAGTCAATCCAATTCCAAAAAGAACAAAAAACGAGCCTAACTCAATCCAACTTATGTACGCCCAAGGAAATTGTAACGTAAATGGGCTTTTGATGATGGTGTTATGAACTCAAAAGGCAAAATTAAAGGTTGAAGCCCATTTTCGCTTATACCGGTAGTTTTTCCTTTTTTTAAATGAAAACGGAACGCTGACATCTACGATGTGCAATAAGTTCTTAAAGTTTTAAGATGGACACCTATAAACCTCAAAATTTTGGGACATTTGGGAACGATGAGTATTTCCCGCAACGGTTGGTCAGTGTGTGAGACGAAGGAGAAAAGGAGAAAGGATGAGAGGAAGCTCTCACGGTTTTGCTTCCTTATTTATGAACCCATGATCTTTCCCTTAATTAGTCACTCGAACAAAGTACGAACTATGGACGACTCCTCTTTTCTAGAGCAAGAACATCTTCACTATAACTACACGTTCGAAGCTTACAACTTCTTTATCCGACACCTGGAAATTCTATTGACATAGCTCTAAGTTAAGATAAGGGTATGGGTGATACCACTTATACAACAAACTTTTACTTATATATATTTGATCTTACCCTTAATTAGTTAATGTGGGACTCCAATAGCGTATATTAAAATTTTATTTTACCTAAATGTTTAGGCTAAATTAATAAAAATACTCGTAAACTCTGTAATTTGTCTAAAAAATACTCCTGATTTTGCATATCTTCCTTGTCGACCACGTCCACGACCTCGGCCACGAGCCTCATTGCTTCTACGACCATTCCCTTCACTATCATCAGCGTGGTTGCTGCTTTGTTCATCCCAGTGGTTACCGCGACCACCACGTCTACCTCTTCTTCGATGGTAGCCTCCTCTTGAAGAGCCATCCTTCTTGTGGGAATAGTTGGCTTACAGTGCTTGCTCGATACTCTTTCCTTCTTCTTTCTTCTTTCTCAAGCTTCTTTCTTCGTAGACTTGTAGAGAGCCAAGTTTCTAAAGTTTCAATAATATCCAAACTTTCAAAAAAAAGTCTCAAAAATACCCTTACCGTTATTTTTTTCATAGAAACCGTTGGTATTTTATTTTTAAAATATCTCCCTATCCGATAGTTATATGTTGTAAGTCGTTATTGTTGTCTTTTTGCTTGCATCACATATAACACCAATTTCAATATTTCAAATCTTGCTTTCAAAACTCTCTTTCGAAATCTCTCTGCTCCCGTTTTCTAAAACTTTCTTCTTAAACCGGGGCCAGAAGTTCGAGCATACGTCGTTTGGCCATAGGTGACGTAAGAACGAATTGACTTAGCTCACTTGTTGCTGGGAAATAAGTNCTAGAAGTTCGAGCATACGTCGTTTGGCCATAGGTGACGCAAGAACGAATTGACTTAGCTCACTTGTTGCTGGGAAATAAGTGCCACACAATCGTAAATCTGCTGTCATCAAAAGTGCGATCGTTACAAGTGGAACTTTTAATAGTGTTTCAAAAATACCTTCAATTCTTGGTAAAAAAAAATTAAAAATAAAAATAAAAGTATATTTAAATAATGCCCATAAAATTTTTAAATTAGCATTAACACTCTTTACTCTCGTGAAAAAAAAAATTAAAAAATTAAAAATTCTTATTATCAATATATGAACGAAAACTATGTATCGACCAATTCATAGATCATCTACCAACGTTTTAATATTACTCTGGAATGTTTATGAGTATTTTTGAAACTTAGTACCAACCATAAATGTGTTCTTGATTTTTTTAAGGTTAAAAGTGTTTTTAAAGTTTTTTTAAAAATTAAAATTATTAATAAAACTCAAAACTCAAAAATATTTTTAATTCTTTTTAAAATTTTAATAATATTTTCAAATCATCTAATATTTTTAAATTTTTTATTTTTGAAAATGTAAATTTATGAAATATTTTATTAATTTAGTCAAATTTTTAAAACATAAAAGAAATAAATAAATAAATAAATAAATAATAATTAAAATAAAAAAAAAAACAGGAACACGTGGGAATGCGAGCTTAGTAGTAATAAATTTTAATTATGCCTTAAATTTTTTAAATTTTTATTTAGAATTTATAATATTTTTCATAATTTAATCTCTTTCTAATAATCTTTTTAAAAATATATATATTTTCCCTTTTAAATTTTGAAATAGTTTAAAATTTAGACCAATCCTAAGTTGGTTGGGTTGGTGACCCGAGCAACCCGATTAGAGTTCACATCCCAACTGAGTTAGATTGAGTTGAGTAGTGAATTGTTCTTTTATTCTAATTATTTAAAAAAATCTTATTTATCCACCGTATATGTTATATTGATAATTAAATATCAAACATTTACGTAGGGTTGGTTGAGTTGTAACAATTTTTTAAGGTTGGTCGGTTGGATTGACTCGACCAAAAAATGTCAACCTACAACTCGAATCGGGTTTCCAACTCAAATCGAAGAAAAAAACTAACCCTAATTTTATAGTTTGAGTCGGGTAATCTGAATTGGACGGATTAAATCCTAACGTACAATCTTGTTTAAGCATTTAAGCCTAAAGTTCCTTTGGTGGTTCCACTCGTAACGACCCTAATTTCCAAAGGGAACTAGAGCGTTACTATATACATGATATAATCTTTTTTATGCGGAAACAATCCTTAAAATAATTTCATAAAATGATGTCGTGGACTTATACGTTTAAATAATAGTCGAATGAAAATACTAAAAGAGAAAGGACCTATATCAGCCTACCGTCTACGAAAATTAAATGCAACTAGTCTATGCAAGTTCTACGGTCTTTGATGTGATGTCACCGTCAACCATATAGGAGTCTCTTGCCTTTACCTTAAATATAAATGTAGCATAGGACTTGAGTATTTTAAGAAATATGTCGTAAGTGACACCACTATTGAGGTTAGGGAATAGAGACACATGCAATATGAATAAGACCTATCATTTAAAATCGTATTCTCTTAGGCGGCTTTCCAGTCCGAGTCATCGGATGTGTACTTACTCCTCTACGCATGACCCATATGGGCAATTATGGACCCACCAAGCGGTTCGCACACCCCCTGGACCTCGTGCTGGTCGGGCTAGCATCTCTAGTGTTGTTGTCGGACACCCGAAAGGAATAGCAACTGTCGTAGCATCATGTTTAAACATGATCATTTTCCTTTTCATAATGCATGTGTTCGTACTCATCNCCGAGTCATCGGATGTGTACTTACTCCTCTACGCATGAACCATATGGGCAATTATGGACCCACCAAGCGGTTCGCACACCCCCTGGACCTCGTGCTGGTCGGGCTAGCATCTCTAATGTTGTTGTCGGACACCCGAAAGGAATAGCAACTGTCGTAGCATCATGTTTAAACATGATGATCATTTTCCTTTTCATAATGCATGTGTTCGTACTCATCATAAGGGAAAATATCCTGATGCATGTGAATATATGTTATGCATGAGGTTCCAATATTTTTCATAGTAAATAAATCAGGTAAGACAACTCATTTTCTTCATTTCATTTCATTTATAACATAGCCTTCAAAACATGTCTCGGGTGGTACGTCATAAATCATCTTTTCTCAAAACATTTCATCGCATGTCATTCATATTACAGCATATCATTGCACTTTATAACTTATCATAATTTGTCTAAGCGTAATATGACATCCATTTGTANTGGCACTTTATAGCTTATCATAATTTGTCTAAGCGTAATATGACATCCATTTGTATTTTAATGTTAAATCGAGCCGAATAACTGTTGTCCAGCCACTAGAGCCGAGCTGAAGCTGAGTCGAGTCGAGTGAGCTAATAGGAAGGACACGGTGTCACGCCACGTCTAACTCTCTTCTTCCTTTGGTCTCCCTTTCTTTCTCTTTCGTTTCCTCCTTTTCTTTCTCTCTAGCAAATCTACGTGGTGGAACGACTTGAGGGGAGTTATGAGGGTGTAGGGGAACAGTTCATCACGAGATTCACGACGCTCACCAGAAATCTCACGTTTCTGACGAGTGCCATTTTTACTTTTTTTTTTTTTTTTTTTTTTTATTTTTTTTTTTTTTTTTTTTTTTTTTTTTTTTTT
>NC_036654.1:3908213-3918006 GCF_002806865.2 Cucurbita pepo subsp. pepo | reverse complement strand
AAAAAAACGTTCGGGTTGAATTGGATCGAGAAATTACTTTAGACCAACCCAAAATTTCAAATTGGTTGAGCAGGTGACCCGAACAACTAAAATAAAAATTCACAACTCAACCCAACTTTTGCACTCACTTCCCATCAACAAATGAGTTAAGCTTATTCATTCTTGCGTAGCCTATGGCCAAGCGACGTATACTCGAGCCTCTAACCCCAGTTCAAGAAGAAAGTTTTGAAAACGAGGGCAGAGAGATTTCGAAAGAGAGTTTTGAAATCAAGATTTGAGAAATTGAAATTTGTGTTATAGGAGAATGTAAGTAAAAGGTAACAACAACGGCTTACTGCATATAACTATTGGATAGGGAGAAATTGGTGTTATATGGGAATGTACGCGTCTGTACTGATGTAAATGAACATAGAATATACATGAGGTCTCTATAATTTTCATTTTATTCATTCATGTAGCACAACCCCACACATTCTTCACACATTGTTCGTATGCTTAAGCTTTCATATATTCATCCTTCGTAACATTACTTAGAGATTGTGCATCAGAAAACTCTTAATTATCCTAGCATGTCATATCATAGTGCAACATGACATCTCATACATGCAAATCTATAAAAGAAAAAATGTTCGAGGTGAATTAGATTGAGAAATTTTTTTAGACCGACTCAAATTTTTAAATTAGTTGGGTTGGTGACCCAAACAACTCGAATAAAATCTACAACCCAATTCAACTTTTCATCTTAAACATACAATATGCATAAGGTCCCTATACTTTTCATGTTATTCATTCATGGGGCATAACCTCACACATCCTTTTAGATAACATGCATACTTAAGTTTTCATACATTCATCATTCATAACATTACTTGGGAGTTGTGTATCAGAAAACTCTTCATTATCATACATGTCATATCATAATGCAACATATACATGCAAATCTATAAAAAATTTAAAAAAAAAAAAAAAAGTTGAGAGTGAGTTAGATTGAGAAATTTTTTTAGACAAACTCAAATTTTCAAATTGGTTGGGTTGGTGACCCGAACAACTCGAATAAAATTCACAACCAAACCCAAGTTAGGTTTGGTTGAGTTATCGAGTTTTTTTTTAATTATTATAAAAAAAATCATATTTCTCTACGATACATGTTATAAGTCACACGTACAAATGTTAAATATTTTTAATTTTTGTAATAATCTTAAAAATAAGGTATAGTTGGATTTGTTTATAGTCATATTTTCAGATTATGGAGTCATATGAACGGCTCTCGCTTATTTATGGTTGTTAAAAAGTAATTCTCCAAAAGAAATGACGTGGAAAATAATAATTAAAAAACTAAATTACTCTTTTGTGCAATAAAATTTAGAAGAAGAAGAGGGCACCACGTTCTGGCGCCGTCCAAGTCTAACAAAGACCAAAGCGGCGGGGTTTCCAAGAATTACCAACCGAGTGCAATTCCACCGACGAATAGCGTACACCTGTAACCAAACAACCCCTTACACCGACAACCGGAGGATTTTCCTTAATTTTTGCCTTTTTTTTTTTAATTTAAAAAAAAAAATTAATTAAAAACACAAGCCGCCGAGGGATAAAAATATCTATTTAATCTAACGACGTCAACCTTTACTTTTTTTAGTGACAGCTAATGAAAGCGACACACAGACAATCACAAGGTTGCTGACTTAGCTGTCAGTGGGCCCCACTTTTCCAACGTGTCTTCTCCTAACCCGTACGATCCTCTTTCCACTAATCGTACGATTATTATTTTTTTCACCTTTTCTTTTTTCTTTTTTTCTTTTTCCAGCCCTCACCGACGATCCGTTTGGACTGTAACTCCATAATTGGAGTGTGGGGCCATTATGCCGGATTTTGACACGTGTCGTGTTTTGAGGTATGAGTTGGACGTACACGTACTTTTTGTTAATTAATTAATTAATTAATTAATCCTTTAATCACATGTGTACTAATAATTAGTCTTTCACCTCACAGTAAAATCTCTCAATTTCACACGTGGATTTTTACCGTTTAATTATATTTAAATTGATAATTTTACAGAGCCGCATATGTGTCATGTTAATCATTGTCAAATCCAACGTGAACAAAATTGATGGCAAAATAATTAATTTTCGTCCGNTTTTACCGTTTAATTATATTTAAATTGATAATTTTACAGAGCCACATATGTGTCATGTTAATCATTGTCAAATCCAACGTGAACAAAATTTGATGGCAAAATAATTAATTTTCGTCCGTGTCAAAATCACGAAAAAATCACTTGCTCAACTCTGTGTCACTTTAAGGAGATTAATTTAAGCGTCGAAATGTTAAGGGTGTTCAAAAAAATCTAATGTCCCAAAAATTTCGATCAAGTCGGGTTTAATCGGTCCATTTTAAAATTTAATTAATTAATTAATTATATATATATATATATATTTATATGTCATAGTTATATTGCATTTTAATATTAATATATTGAAAAGTAAAAAAAATAGAGTTAAAATATTTTTTAAAATTGAAAAAAAAATTATTTGTAAAAAAAAAAATTAATAATAATAAATTAAATTAAAAAAAGTTATATGTTCAAACCGTCCTCCAAACGTCTTTACCTAATCTGACAGCTTTTTGGCATAAAATATTTAACTCAAATAAAAATATCAAGAATGTTTTGTTATTTATTTCCTTAAAAAAAAAAAATATATATATATATATATATATATGATTATTATTATTATTATTATGTATAAATGACTACGCGATAATATTAAAATTTAAATTTTTGAAAATTAATTATACTATATTTTTTTATAAAATATTGTTAAATTTATTACGATGCTTCACGGGTTTAATAAAAATTATATTGAAAATTAAAATTATTCCATATTTAAAAAATAAATATATTAAAAATGGGAAAAAAAAATTCACTAGAACAAAGCGAAGATATCTGTGTTTAAAGTTAACGTCTTTAAATTAGTCACTATCAGTTAAATCATGATACAATTGAATTTACGGGTTGGACTTTAATAAGAACATTCTAATCTTGAACTACTCGAAGTTAATAACCGTCTAATCAAGTAGAAAATTAGAAAATTTCGAAGTAGGTTGCCCCTATACTCCTTTAATATTTCACTTAATTTTTCGAACAATAAATTCATATGATAACTCCATGATTGTGATTATTCGCTAGCAGATATTGTTCATTTTGACTCGTTACGTATCATCATTGGCCCCACGATTTTAAAACGCGTCTACTGGGTAGAAGTTTTCGTACATTTATAAGGAATGCTTCCTTCCCCTCTCCAATCGATGTAGGACCTCACAATCCACCCCCCTTGGGGGCCTAGTGTCCCCACTGGCATAACGCCCGGTAACTTGGCTCTGATATCATTTGTAACAACCTAACCCTCACCGCTAGCAGATATTGTTCGTATTGGCCCGTTACATATCGCCGTCAAACTTACAATTTTAAAACAGACGTGTATATTCATGTACATCTCCTTTACTCACGGTGTCATACATCTTCCTCTTTAAACATGTTTTCTTGTGTGTTATATCTGGAGTCGTGTTAGTTGGGTTCTTTCGTCTTTTTGTTGTAACTTTTGTGGTTGATGTTTATTTATGTCATTATCTCGAGCTGTGTGGTCCTCCTTTCAATATATTTTATAAAAAAATAAAATAAAATGTGTTAATTACATTTTATATGTCATATTATTTAAAATAACAAATAATTAAAAAAAGTGCATAATTAAATTTTAGATAATTGTCGGCAAGAGTTTTTTTCTACAAAATTATTAGAGCATACTCACACATTTTAATAAAAACTTTATAATAAAAAAAAGTACAATTTTATTTCTCTAGCTAATAAGACAACCTCTCAAGTAGATGTTACATCATTTTCATTTTATCAAATGCACTCATAATTTATCATAATTTTAAATGCAAATTATTTTTGGTTAGGTGTAACAAATTATTTTTGATGTCCCACGTTGGTTCGGCGAGGAGAATAAAACACTGATTGTGTAAATTTTCCTCTAGCAGACGCGTTTTAAAGCCTTGAGGGGAAGCCCGAAAGGGAAAGACTAAAGAGGATAATATCTGCTAACGGTGGGCTTGGACTGTTACAAATGGTATCAGAGCCAGACACCGGACGATGTGTCAGCCTTCTCGTTGTTCCCTGAAGGGGAGTAAGACACGAGGTGGTGTGCCAATAAGGACATTGGGCCCCGAAGTGGGGTGGATTTGTGATGTCTCACATTGGTTGAGGAGAGGAATAAAACACCATTTATAAGGCTGTGGAAACCTTCCCCTAGTAGACGCGTTTTAAAGCATTGAGGGGAAGCCTGAAAGGGAAAGCCTAAAGAGGATAATATTTGCTAGCGGTGGGCTTGAGCTGTTACAAATGGTATCAGAGCCAGACACCGGACGATGTGTCAGCCTTCTCGCTGTTCCCTAAAGGGGGTAGACACGAGGCAGTGTGCCAGTAAGGACGCTGGACCCAAAGGGGGTGGATTTGGTGGGGTCCCACATCGATTGGAGAAAGGAACGAGTGTCAGCGAAGACGCTGGGCCCCGAAGGGGTTCAGGGGGTAGACACGAGGCGGTATACCAGTAAGGACGCTGGGCCCAAAGGGGAGTGGGTTTGGTGGGGGTTCCACATCGATTGGATAAAGGAACGAGTGTCAACGAAGACGCTGGGCCCCAAAGGGGGTGGATTGTGATGTCTCACATTGGTTGGGGAGGAGAACAAAACACTATTTATAAGGCTGTGGAAACCTTCCCTCACCTTCACCTAAAAGACTCGTTTTAAAGCCTCGAGGGAAAGCCCGAAAGGAAAAGCCGATATGTGTCTGACTTGGCCGTTACATATAAAATTTTAAATATGTTATGCACCTCTTTTGAGTTTTTTTATCTTTTTTATTTTTTTTATTATTTTTTATTTTTTATGAAATGAAACCAATAATATAATTAATGATTATTTATTTATTTATTATTATTCCCATTTTTTGCAAATGCCTAATTTTTCCACACATATAATTGAAATATAAATGAAGAATGTGACTAGTTAAGTCTTTATTGACTCTACCAAAAGAGCCCTTTTTATTTTATTTTATTATATTATTATTTTTATTCATCATTATTATAATTATTATTTTAAAAAAAATCTCTAATAGGTAAATAATAATTAATTTTTTTTCCTTATATACCCTTATTCTTTTCCTTAATTAACCAACATGGGACTCTGACAATTCTCGAAAGCAAAATATACCATTTAGTCTCCCCCGAAACAATTATTAGTTCAATAGAGTTCTATCCCAGATCTTCGAGATTAACAATTCTTTGTTCGACATCTGATATCATTTATAAGAACAACGAGCCCCCACAATGGTATGATATGATCTACTTTGAGTATAAGCTCTCATGATTTTAATATCGATTTTCTTATCAATTGTGTATTGCTTCACCTGTTACAATTTCTTACGACCATGTTGGCGGCCGAATTTTAATGTGAAAAAAAAAATAGAAGAAACAAATATTTAAACCCTTTTGATTGATACTTTGAATTTTCTAAGTTACCAGATCGATCATTGAAAATGACATCAAAGCTAAGTTCGAGACTGATTGAAAATGACTTCACCAATATAAGTCGTTCTTTGAAATTTTAGAATAAGTTTCTAAGTACCCGTTGGATAATTAAGTCATTTTTTAAATTTATAAAGTAAATAAAGCGCTTTGTCAAAGCTTTAAGACGCGTATGCTGAGTACGCGTCTTAAAGGTTTTCCACACCAAAGGGTCACCCCCCTTTTGGGCCCAGCGTCCTCACGGGCAATTGTTCCTTTCTCCAATCGATGTGGGACCCCACCAAATCCACTCCTCTTCGCAGTCCAACGTCCTTATTAGCACACCGCCTCGTGTGTATCCTCTTTAGGGAAGAGCCTCCTCGCTGGCACATCGCCTGGTGTCTGGCTCTGATTCCAACTGTAACAGCTCAAGCCCACCGCTAGCAGATATTGTCCTCTTTGGGCTTTTCCTCAAGGTTTTTAAAACGCGTGTACTATGGAGAGAGTCAAGTCTTACTCTGACCAGTCTCTCGCATCGTCCAATGGCTGGCTCTGATACCATTTGTAACAGTCCAAGCTCACCGCTAGTAGATATTCTCCGTTACGTATCGTCGTCAGACTCATGATTTTAAAATGCGTCTACTATAGAGAGGGTCTAGCCCTATTCTGACTAGTGTCTGGCACCATTCAGTCCGACTCTATACCATTTATAACAGCTCAAACCCACCGCTTGCAGATATTGTCCGCTTTGACTCATTATGTATCGCCATCAGCCTCACAGTTTTAAACGTATCTTCTAGGGAAAGGTTTTCACACACTATGGGATATCAATATGGGATATCACAAATGCAATCACATCATGGTTCATGGTGAGACCTATCCGTTTGTGACTACTCCTCGGGCTCTACTTTTTTCTTCAGTCGGAGCTTGATGCGTAGTATTTCTCTACATACGATTCATGCATACACGAATGAACCCATTAGGCGGGCTCGTATATGTACCCCTAGGTCGTACTATTGGCTAGTGCATGCTCACATTGTCGGAAGCCATGAACAGAAAGGAGTACGTATCATATCATGGTGTACGTGTATGTATAAAACATACTAAGGTAGTATCCCGTGCTTGTAACATACCACTTCCATGCATATGTCGTATATTTTATGATTAAAATATTTAATTTTAATAATTTTTTTATTTTCAATAAATCTTAAAATAATAATAAGTCGAATTTGGGCAGGGGCGAATCTTCACGACTACTAAAGCAATGGTTGGCAGTGATGGCACGTGCGGTACCTTGGGACTGAATGGCTCATGATTGTCCATATTTTACTTTTGATTTAAAATAATTTTATTTTTTTTACTAAAGAATTTGTTCTCTTTTTATTTTATTTTTTTAATTCCCTTATTTTATTACTATTTACTCCAATAAATTATTTTCTAAAAAATAATTTTAAAACCGGACAATATCAGGACAAGGCGGACGCGTTTTAAACTGTGAGGTTGACGGCGATACGTAACGGATCAAAATGGACAATATCTGCAAGCAGTGGGTTTGGGCTGTTACAAATGGTATAGAGTTAGACTGAACGGTGCGAGACACTAGTCGGAATAGGGCTAGACCCTTTCCATAGTAAACGCGTTTTAAAATCATAAGTCTGACCACGATACGTAAACGGAGAATATCTTCTAGCAGTGGGCTTGGGCTGTTACAAATGGTATAGAGTTAGACTGACGGTGCGAGACATTAGTCGGAATAGGGCTAGACCCTTTCCATAGTAAATGCGTTTTAAAATCATGAGTCTGACGACGATACGTAACAGAGAATATCTTCTAGCAGTGGGCTTGGGCGGTTACAAATGGTATAGAGTTAGACTGACGGTGCGAGACGCTAGTCGGAATAGGGCTAGACCCTTTCCATAGTAGACGCGTTTTAAAATCATAAGTCTGACGACGATACGTAAACGGAGAATATCTTCTAGCAGTGGGCTTGGGCTGTTACAAATGGTATAGAGTTAGACTGAACGGTGTGAGACACTAGTCGGAATAGGGCTAGACCTTTCCATAGTAGACGCGTTTTAAAATCATAAGTCTGACGACGATATGTAATGGAGAATATCTACTAGCAGTGGGTTTGGGCTGTTACAAATGATATCAGAGCTACACTGACGGTGCGAGACACTAGTCGGAATAGGGCTAGACCCTTTCCATTGTAGACGCGTTTTAAAATCATAAGTCTGACGACGATATGTAATGGAGAATATCTACTA
Source organism: Cucurbita pepo subsp. pepo (assembly GCF_002806865.2). Classification (NCBI taxonomy): domain Eukaryota; kingdom Viridiplantae; phylum Streptophyta; class Magnoliopsida; order Cucurbitales; family Cucurbitaceae; genus Cucurbita; species Cucurbita pepo. The sequence continues at coordinate 3,910,184 of NC_036654.1, read as the reverse complement.
GCAGTGGGTTTGGGCTGTTACAAATGATATCAGAGCTACACTGACGGTGCGAGACACTAGTCGGAATAGGGCTAGACCCTTTCCATTGTAGACGCGTTTTAAAATCATAAGTCTGACGACGATACGTAACGGAGAATATCTACTAGCAGTGGGTTTGGGCTGTTACAAATGATATCAGAGCTAACCACCGGACGATATAAGCAGAGAGACTGGTCAGAGTAGGGCTCGACCCTCTTCACAGTAAACGCGTTTTAAAAACCTTGAGGAAAAGTAAGACTCACATGTACGGATGATGACGTCAGCTATGAATAAGGTAATTACATTTTTTTACGTCCCGTAAATCTCTAACGTATTAAAAAAATTTGAAATTCACTGTAATTTTAAAACTTACGAGACACCTATCAAAAGTACATAGCAATTTAACGCTCAAAAAATTGACCGTGTCCTAGCGTCGGTGCGTACCGTTTTCTCTCTCTCTCTCTCTCTCATCATATGATTTTTGGTTCCTTTTCCATGGAACAATAAATGAAATATATGGTAGGTAATGTGTCTTATAAACCCACCACTTTACATTCCAATGGCTTTGAGGGGTCCTTATTTTCCCTTCTCCACCCACCATTTTTGGTCCCCCCTCTTTTGGTCTATTCTCTTTTCCCTTCTTTATTAGTAACGTTTGTTTCCGACTCGTTGATACCGACTTTTTCTTTCCTTATTTATTTCGAGATTCAGATCATTTCCCTCCGTAAAAATTTCTATAATGGATAGAGTTGAGTTACTCCGACCTGTGGTCATGTTAGCGACATATATAATTGATGTTCGAGTAATTGAGCATTGTTTTAAGCTATTACGCTCTCTATGTACCGATTAGGGTCGAGCTAGACGAGCTTTGTCATGGTAGGTCAGGAGCAAGTGATCCCGTTTTAAAAAGAAATCAATCCCTTGATTTTTTAATTGTTATTGTTATATGTTTGTAAACATATCTGATCCCGATAAGGAAATGATTTATTGAAACCGTGACACAGGTAGTGAAGAGTAGGTGTTATAAAACTCTTGGGATTTGATTTAACTTTATCGAAGAATGAGACTTTTAGATCTGAATTATCCACACAAAAAACCCGAAAAACGATAAGGAATTAACCCGAGTAAAAGTTTTGGAACGGATTACCTTGAAGGTTAAGATCAAGAGCAAAGAAAACTCGTTTTTAAACTCGTGATTCGAATCACCCACAAAATAGCTTGATCAAAACTACTTGAATAACACAAAAGAAGACATGAATATATTTATTTAGACCCATTTGATTACCGTTTAGGTTTTGTTTTATAACGATTTAGTTTTTGAAAATTGTGTTTGTTTTCTCACTATTTCTTCGTCACGTTCGAAATCTTTACACTCTAAAGGTTTCTACTAATATCAAATTAATATAAAGAATTATTATTAATACACGCTAATAAGTTCAAATTTGTATTTAATATACTATGATTAACCATTGACCATCGCCCGTGGTCGACGATGGTGGTAGTGGGAGGAGGTCGGAGGCCTCCAATGGGTGGGGAGGGTAGGCCATGGTCACTGACAGTACAGTGTCGACAAGGATGAGTTGCGGTCATGGTCGACAACGGTAGACTGTAAGTGGCGGTTGTTAGGGCAGCTGTATTGTGTAGGTATTTTTGGCGTTTTCATATATTATGAAAATTTGAGAGAGGTTCATCGTTGCAAACTCATAAATTTTCATCGAAAGCAGTCGAACTTTATACGGTACCCTTCAACTACAATGACCTAGACCGACCTTGATCATTTTACCGTAAGCATGCCTATGTCATAAAAAAAACTTAGAAAATACATGAAATGACGATCTTTTCACATCGTAAATGTAATGTGACAAAAATGCCCCTAACGAGGGACAATTCACTTATGGCATATTTTTTCTTTAATAAAAATTTGAAATGCCACAAAAAAAAAAAAAAAAAAAA
>NC_036654.1:3878227-3903227 GCF_002806865.2 Cucurbita pepo subsp. pepo | reverse complement strand
TACTATTCACCATGTGAACCACTCATCTATTTCATATTCAATAATTCCTAATACTAAAATATCTTTTTTTTTTATTCTCAATACACATGCCCTTTAAATCTTATTCCTTTTTCTTTTTCTTTATATATATATATATATATATATATATATATATATAGTAACTGTCCCACCGTTAGTAAATATTGTGTTCCTTAGCCCACTGCCCCACCGTTAGTAAATATTGTGTTAGAGAGAGGTTTCCACACCCTTATCTCACCGTCCCACCGCTAGTAGATATTGTCCTAAGGAGAGATTTCAACACCCTTGACCCACCATTAACAGATATTGTCTTAGAGAGAGGGTTCCACATCCTTGGCCCACGCTAGCCGATATTGTCCTAGGGAGAGGTTTCCACATCCTTGGCCCACTACTAGCTGTTATTGTCTTAGAGAGAGGTTTCCACATCCTTGGCTGACTAGCAAATATTGTCCTAGGAGGAGGTTTTCATAATCTTAACCCACAGCCCTACCGCTAGTAGATATTGTCCTAAAGAGAGGTTTCCACGCCCTTGACCCACTGTTAGTAGATATTGTCTTAAAGGGAGCCCACTGCTAGCTATTGCCTTAGAGAGAGGTTTCCAAATCCTTGGTACGCTGTTAGCAGATATTGTCCTAGAGAGAGATTTCCAAACCCTTGACACACCACTCGCAGATATTGTCTTAGAGAGGTTTCCATACCGGCCCACCGCTAGCAGATATTGTCCTAGGAAGAGGTCTCCAAACCCTTAACCCATCGTTAGCAGATATTGTCTTAGAGAAAGGTTTCCACATCCTTAACCCACCGCTAGCAAATATTGTTTTAGGGAGAAGTTTCCACACCCTTGGCCCACCGCTAGTAGATATTGTCTTAGAGAGAGGTTTCAAAATCCTTGGCACACCGCTAGTAGATATTGTCTTAGAGATAGGTTTCCACATACTTGGCTCTCCATTAGCAGATATTGTCTTGGAGAGAGGTTTCCACACCGCTAGCAGATATTGTCTTAGAGAGAGGTTTCCACACCCTTGGCCCACCGCTAGCCGATATTGTCCTAGTAAGAGGTTTCCACACCCTTGGCCCACCGCTAGCAGATATTGTCCCAGAGAGAGGTTCCACACCCTTGGCCCATTGCTAGCAGATATTGTCCTAGGAAGAAGTTTTCACCTTTGACCCACCGTTAGCAGATATTGTCCTAGGAAGAGGTTTCCACACCCTTGACCCACTGTTAACATATGTTGTCTTAAAGAGAGGTTTCCACATCCTTGGCCCCACCGCTAGCAGATATTGTCCTAGAGAGAGGTTTCCACACCCTTGGCCCACCGCTAGCCGATATTATCCCTTTGAGCTTTCCCTTTCAGACTTCCCATCAAAGATTTTAAAACGCGTTTACTAGGGAGAGGTTTTCACACCCTTATAAATAATACTTCATTCTCCTCTCCAACCGATGTAGAATCTCACATATATTTACGGTTAAAATATAATTTTAGTCCTCATACTTTCAAATATATTCATATAATATCTTTTCTCGAATAAAAATCTAAATTATTGAGTAATTTTTTTTAATTAAATAAGAAATTATATTTATTTAATACAAGAATAGAAGTAAATTTATTAAATTAAAAAAAAAAAAAAAACATATGGTATATGGTATACCTTGGCCTCTTTAAATATTACTATAGCTTAAAATAATTCAACCTATACCTAACTAATATTTAAAATTAAATTAAATGAAGAGTGACATTTAAACTATATGAAATCCTTATTGGAAAGAGTCCAAAGGAACAAAGTAAAATTCATAGATTAATTATAAAGAAAATTCCTTTTACTTTATGACCCATGTGCTTCAATTCAATTATATAACCATAGGTTAAATTTTATTTAGTACATTTAATGTGAGCGTACGAATTAATCCTCGGACTTTAAGAAAATAACTACCTGTCAATTACCACTGAATTTTGTTCATTTTGTCTTCGGTTTTGGTTCTTATACTTTTTAAAATAATTGTTCATTTTTCTTCGTATAATTTTTATTCGTTTAATTGTTTAGGAGACATGGTCTAACCAATTTGAACATAGCTCAGTAAATAAGACGTTGACATCATTTTCTTTTCGTTGAAGTTTTCAGTTATTACTCCTACATTTGTAAATGCTATAGTTAACGTAATGACCCATGTTTAGGATTTGATATCTGATTACTTTGGTGTTTTTTTCGTGACATGGTCGAGTGAAAACTATCTCTATAAACTAACACGAGTTCTTTCAGTGTGCTTTATTTTCGCTCCGTAAGATCTCATATTGGTTGGAGAGGGGAACATGCGTGGAAATTTTTTCCTAGCAAACACATTTTAAAACTGTGAGGTTGACGACGATACGTAACGAGCGAAAGTGGACAATATCTGCTAGCAATTTTTTCGTGACATGGCCGAGTGAAAACTACCTCTATAAACTAACATGAGTTCTTTCCGTGTGCTTTATTCTTGCTCTGTGAGATCTCATATTGGTTGGAGAGGGGAACAAAACATTTCCTATAAATGAGTGGAAATCTCTTCGTAGCATACACATTTAAAAATCGTGAGGCTGACGACGATACGTAACGAGTGAAAGTGGACAATATCTGCTAGCAATTTTTTCGTGACATGGTTGAGTGAAAACTCTCTCTATAAACTAACATGAGTTCTTTCAATATGCTTTATTCTGGCTCTGTCAGATCTCATATTGGTTGGAGAGGGGAACGGAACATTTCCTATAGATGTGTGGAAATCTCTTCCTAGCAGACGCGTTTTAAAACCGTGAGGCTGACGACGATACATAACGAGCAAAAACAGACAATATCTATTAGCAATGCACTTAAGCTGTTATATACTCACATGTGGGTCGTTAAACAATTTTATCTCGAATAAATTTCTATCGCGTCCTAATTTTAAAATTTATATTAAATTTGATATTTTCCCTAAATATATTGTACTATCAACCTCTCTTATTTTCTAAATAATAATAATATTTTATTTATATATTTAAATTTATAAAATATATTTATTTCATAAATGCATTTAGGTTGTTTTATATTACCAAACCCATTTATTAAAACAACAAATAATACAAAAATAAAAAATAAAAAAACAAACCAATAATAAAAGTATATTTTTCATAATTATTTTTTAAATCAATTTCAATTACATATTGGGGTTTTTTATTTTAATTTTTTTTAATTGAATCAATGATTATAAGATACATTTAATTAAATTTGCATTGTTAATAATGAAAATACATAATTAATTAAAAAGTAACTCATAATTAATTATAGTTTATTATTGTGGAAAGTCATTTCCATGTCTAATAAAAGTGACTTTAATCAATATTTATTATAAATAAATAAAAAAAAAAAAGTAAAATAAGATTTGTCTTATTCTTATAAACAAAAAGAGAAGGGCAACAAAACAAATCAACCACTAACATTATTGGTTATCCGAGAACCGACAAATCTAAATCGCTCAACCCAAATCATAAAAATTGAGTTCGGTTTCGATTTGGGTCGGGTTGAATTGCAGGTTGACATTTTTTTGGACAGATCAACTCGACTAATATGAAAATAGGGTACAATTTAACCTAATTTTTAAAATTATTATAAAAATTAAAAATATTTAATGACGGGATTAATAATACATCGTGACATGTGAATGTTTGATATTTGAGTTTTATAATTTTTTTAATTATTAATGTAATTATACATTTTTTAAATAATTAAAAAAATAAACTGACAACTTAACTCAGCTCAACTAAAAAAAATAGAGGGTTGGGTTGCAAATTTTATTCGAAAACCTTAATCAATCGAAATTTCAATTTCAAGTTAATTTTACTGTAATTTATTTTGAAAAAACAAAATTTTAAATTTTGAGACTTTGAAAATAATTTTAAAATAATTATATAAATTTTCAATTATAAATTTTTATTTTATGTATAATAAAATTCTCAATTTTTAACTTTTAATTTAATAAATCATTATTTATTCAACAATTTTATTGGACATAAAAATCGAATTAAGTAGATACAAAATTTAATTTATATATTATATATTTGTTAATTTAAAAAATATTTAATATATTAATTAGTATAAAATTAAAAATTTAGGGATTTATAATTAAAAATTAAATTTTCAATTAAAAATTTTGGGATTTATGAAAAAAAAATTGTATATATAATTTTTTAATGCGAAATATATTTTTTTTATCCAAATACACATTTTTTTAATACCCAATAAAAAAAATTAAAACATTTTATTTATATTTTAATTTTTTAAAAAATTATAAATCACCTCGTTATTTTAACCAGCAAGTACAAATTTCTAATTTTTTTTTTCAAATTTCAATGAAAATCTAGACTTAGGTACAAAAAAAAGCTCGATTTTCGAAATATTAATGTAAAAGATTGACCATAAAACCAAAACACGTCAATTTAAAAATAATTATAACATTTTTTATAATGGTGCGGAAACCTCTCCCTAACAGACGCGTTTTAAACCGTAAAACTGACTACGATAGATAACGGGATAAAATGGATAATATCTGCTAGCGGTGGGTTTAATAACGGACAAAAACGGACAATATTAGTTAGCGGTGGGATCGATCTATAGCTATTTATACCAACAAAGTACATTTTATTTTTCGGTAGCTCAATAAAAAAAAAAATACTAAAATTACGAATTTTATGTTGTAATGTACGTAAAATAATAAATAAATAAAGCTTTTATTTTATTTTATTTTTATAAAAAAAAAATCAAAATACATACAAATTCTGACTTTTCAATCACGCACGCACTATTGCCTTTTCTATGCTTCCAAACCACTTTTTCTATTTTTAGAGATCATTTAATTTTTTTTTTTCATTATTTTACAAAATTTCTAAACTATTATTTTAGGGTTTTTTTTTTAAATTAAAATTAAAATTAGGGAGCCTTAAATGACTGGAAAACTCGGTCTAACTCAGACTACCAAACTCAAGCTAAATGGCCCAAAAATTCGTCTCCACTTTTTTTCAGTTTAAATTGGGTTAAATTTTTCTGTTAGCGAGTTAATATTTTTTGATCTGGCCAATTCGAAAATAGTGTTACAATCCAACTCAACGCTACCCAATTTGTTATGAAAATTAAAAATATTTGACATTTATAATCGATGTTAGTGATAAATTGTGACGTGTGAATATACAATATTGGAGTTTCACGAGGTTTTAGCTATTAATGTAACATGTACTGTGGATAAATAGATTTAAAAAAAAATTAAAACAACATGACAACCCCGACCCGAGAATAGAGGGTTTAACTGGGTTGTGAACTGTATTCGGATTGCTCGGGTCACTCACCCGACCAACCCAAAATTTTAAATGGCAAAAATTAATAGAATATTAAGAATTAATAATGAAGAGAGAAAATAGTAAAAAAAGCTACAAAAGTGGTTTAAATAAGAATTAAATCTGTTGTGTAATATAAAATGTTTAATTATGTAATAATGCGCTAATCAAAAAGATCTTATTCAAATATAAATATAAATATATATATTTTTTTTTTCCAAATATAATTTATTTTTTAAACAATACCAAAACAAAAGTGTCGACCGACAAAACAAAATTAAAAAAATAAAAAATAATAATATAAAAATAAAAAAGAGAAGGGTATTTCGGTAATTTTACTTGAAAATGGCAAAAGCCGTAGGGACATCCCATCTATTACATTAATTCCAGCCAGTTTGTAAGATTCAAAATATCGCGAGATATCGCAGGACCGTCGGTAGACTCGCGGCACGTGCCCCACGTGACCCTTGCCCTACTCTGTGTTCAATCATCTCCCCCTCTCTCTAATTTTCTAATAATTTTACCTCAAATCCGTGTTGTTTTCCGCCGGCACAGCCAAAACCCACGGCGGCACCACCTCTACTTCTCCTCCGGCGACGGTAATTCTGGGCCCCACCTGAAAAGGGATTACTGATTACTAATTATTGAATAGATCAACAGTGATTTAGTAGAGTTGTGAAGTTAAATTTGATTGATGGGTTTGTTTTTCTTGTGATTTACGCGTTGAATTTATGTGTTTTTAAGAACCCTAATTAGATTCTCTCTGTAAATCTTTAATATCTCTCTCTCTCTCTCTCTGGGGTTTCTCTCTGTAAAATTTGTGTTGGTAGCAGATCGAGAATCCACCATGTAATACAGAGACTCCAGCTGGGACGAAACTGGGTCTCACAAGAAAAGAATCATTCATTGCACACACATAAACAATTTCTTTACCTTTTTTTTTTTTTTTTTTCCCTTTAATTTATGGGGTTTCTTATATTTCTTTAATTNTTTTTTTTTTTTTTTTTTTTTTTTTTTTTTTTTTTTTTTTTTTTTTTTTTTTTTAATTTATGGGGTTTCTTATANTATTTCTTTAATTGAGTTTTCTTATTCCCCTGATTTCTTTTATATCTTAACCCACCTCTCTGTCTCTCTCTTTCTTCTCATATAGACCTGTTTTTTATTCGTTGAAGAAGTGTAGTCTAGTTTTTGTTCTGTTTTTTGGGATGGAAATGGAAATGGGTGCCTGAGAAAGTGGGCTGAGAGACCAAAATCAGGCACCTACACCAAGGTGAGAGTTTGAGACAAGCAAGCAAGGAAGGAAGGAAGGGGATTTTGAGTAATGAGAGAGCTTGAAGGGCTGTTTTTCTGAGCTTGGTTTCTTTTAGATTCTGAGTTTTTTTCTTTGTTCTTGATTGTTTTCTTTTGATTCCCACTCTAATGGATACCAAAGGTCGACTCATTGCTGGTTCTCACAACAGAAATGAGTTTGTTCTTATCAATGCTGATGAGGTTGCAAGAGTAAGTCATGTTCTTATGAGATTTTGTTTGATTTTCCTGAGAAATCCTGTTTCTTACCTCAATTCCAGCTTCTGATTCATACCCATTTCTTCAAATTTGGTTTCCTTTTGCATGATTTCACCTTGAAACTGGATCGCTAGCTGATTTTTCTCTCCATATTTGCAATTTCCTACCCCTGATCTTCTTCACAATCCCATATGGATCTTGAAGTTTTAATTGGAGATTGTGGGCTATGAACATTTTTCTCTGTTACCCTTTATCATCTAGTTACTTGGTCTTTAGTTTCTAGCGAAATCCTGCTTCATAGACCAGATCTTGGCGTTACTTTTCTTTTTACCAGTCCACTTTCTAGATTTCAGAGCTAGTCATTCCATTCCATTAATGAAGTTATTTGTTTTTTCTTTCTCTTATTGATTCTGAAAACGGATGAATGAGTAACCAGACGAGTATGTTCCTTTTTCTAAGCCTCTTTAATTGTTTTTTGAGTTGCAGGTGACTTCTGTGAAGGAGTTGAGTGGGCAAATTTGCCAGATCTGTGGAGATGAGCTAGAAATCACCGTAGATGGAGAGCCATTTGTTGCCTGTAATGAATGTGCCTTTCCAGTTTGTAGACCTTGCTATGAGTATGAAAGAAGAGAGGGCAATCAAGCTTGTCCTCAGTGCAAAACCAGATACAAGCGTCTCAAAGGTTAATGAATGAAAGTTGAAGTCAATTGATGATAATTCATTGTTTGACTTACAAATTATGTGTTGATTCAATTGCAGGTAGTCCTCGTGTTGAAGGTGATGAAGAAGAAGACGATATCGATGATCTTGAGAATGAATTTGACATTGCAAACAAGGATCCTAACAGTGTATCTGATGCAATGCTCTATCCTCACCTTGCCGTTGGGCGTGGTTCTCATACTAATGGTTCTGGAAATATGGCTTCCGACCTCAACTCCTCGTCCGTCCCCACCGATATCCCTCTCCTCACCTATGGCCAAGAGGTGAATCTCTTCTTCTTACAGTTCTACCATCAACTATTTTTGGTCTCTCTAAATTTGCTTTGTGCTATTCGATCTGAAGGATGCTGGAATTTCCTCCGATAAGCATGCTCTAATCATTCCTCCGTTTATTAGCCGTGGGAAAAAAGTCCATCCAGCACCATTCACTGATTCCATGTCTGGTAAGCTCGTCGAATTCGTGTGCATATTGAATTTTTGTGAGTCTGTTAGGAATTAATGTTTTTTTAGTCTTTGAATCCTCATCCGGCATGTATTAATGTTTCATGTAGGTTATGTTTATGTTTACTTTGTAGTGACTGATGTTGTAAGTGTTGATGTTGCAGCTAATCCAAGGCCGATGGATCCGAAAAAGGATTTAGCTGTGTACGGATATGGAACGGTTGCGTGGAAAGAAAGAATGGAGGAATGGCGGAAGAAACAAAATGAAAGGCTTCAAGTAATTAAGCACGAGGGTGGAGGTGGAAAAGGTGACGATGAGCTCGATGATACAGATTTGCCTATGTATGTCCCTTCTTTATACTCTATATTTTAAGGTCTGGTGTGTTTTCATCGTTGTTTGCGCTTGTTCCATTTTAATATCTATGATTCGGATTTCTCTCTTTTTTTATATGGAATTGTCCACTCGTTGTGAGATCCCACATCGGTTGGAGAGGAGAACGAAACATTCCTTATAAGGGTGTGGAAGCCTCTCTCTAGTAGACGCGTTTTAAAACTGTGAGGCTGACTGCAATACATAATGGGCCAAAGCGGACAATATCTACTAGCGGTGGGCGTGAGCTGTTACAAATGGTATTAGAGCCAGACACCAAGCAATATGTCAGTGAGGACGCTGGCCCCCAAGGGGGGTGGATTGTGAGATCTCACATCGGTTGGAGAGGGGAACAAAGCATTCCTTATAAGGGTGTGGAAACCTCTCCCTAGCAAATGCGTCTTAAAACTGTGAGGCTGACGATGATACATAACGGGCCAAAGCGGACAATATCTGCTAGCGGTGAGCTTGGGCTGTTACACTCGTGGACATATTTACTAGATGCTTGAGTTTTCCATGAGGAGAATAGTCTAACTTATCTTCTTTAACCACGTAAATATTTTTTGCCGTTGCTAAAGTGCTAATACGCAGGTTCGGAATTAGGATCTATAGTTACTACTTATGGCTAAGTGTCATGGATATAGCTTGGTTTAGTCACTGCCATTTTCTTTAGCTTATGTTTTTGTTAATATTTCTTTTTGTAGGATGGATGAAGGGAGGCAACCGCTTTCCAGAAAACTGCCGATCTCCTCGAGCAAGATAAACCCATACAGAATGATAATCGTACTTCGTATTGTCATCCTTTGCCTCTTTTTCCACTATCGTCTCCTTCATCCTGTCAACGAGGCATATGGGCTGTGGTTAACATCAGTTATCTGTGAGATATGGTTTGCTGCATCATGGATATTGGATCAGTTCCCAAAATGGTGCCCGATTGTCCGAGAAACTTACCTTGATCGGTTATCGTTAAGGTACAACCTCTGTCTCATTCTGCACTATCCTCGATTTCCCCTTCCCGTCTTTCCCGTACTCAGTTTTCTTTTGCTATATGTTGGTTCAGATATGAAAAAGATGGCAAGCCATCTGAGTTGGCTTCTATAGACATTTATGTCAGTACTGTGGATCCATTGAAGGAGCCTCCTCTCATCACGGCAAACACCGTCCTGTCTATTCTTGCCGTCGATTATCCAGTAGACAAGGTTTCATGCTACGTTTCGGACGACGGTGCTGCCATGCTTACTTTTGAAGCCCTTTCCGAAACTTCTGAGTTTGCAAGAAAGTGGGTTCCTTTCTGCAAGAAGTTCAATATCGAACCTCGGGCCCCAGAATGGTATTTTGCCCTGAAGGTCGACTATTTGAAAGATAAAGTTGATCCAACCTTCATCCGGGAACGACGTGCAATGAAGGTTTGAAAACTGTACCTGTTTTTCTTTTCGTAAAAGTCGTGTTTTGATTGTCCGAATGAGTGGATGATGAACTTTTACTCTGTTGAAATAATTTCTGTACCTGAAAGTTGATATGTCCTTATGCAGAGGGACTATGAAGAATTCAAAGTTCGAATCAATGGGCTCGTTGCCATGGCTCAAAAAGTTCCTGAAGACGGGTGGACAATGCAGGACGGAACTCCATGGCCCGGGAACAACGTCAGGGATCATCCTGGAATGATTCAGGTGAGAGGATGTTTCTTGATGCACTCGGCCATACTCGGCCGCTATGTGTTATTTGGTTTATTATTTTGTAAGCCTTTTCTTTAATTATCATATGCAGGTATTCCTCGGTTCAAACGGGGTTCGTGATTTGGAGGGAAATGAATTACCTCGTTTAGTGTATGTATCTCGTGAGAAGAGGCCGGGATTCGATCACCACAAGAAAGCTGGTGCCATGAATGCTCTGGTATATAGCTCTCTCTATCTCTCTCGTATACACACACACTTCGGTTCACCATTGACTAATACATACCATTCGATTCTTCAAGGTGCGTGTATCGGCAATCATTTCAAACGCTCCATACATTTTGAACGTCGATTGTGATCACTACATCAACAACAGCAAGGCGCTTAGAGAAGCAATGTGCTTCATGATGGACCCGATTTCGGGAAAAAGAATATGCTATGTACAGTTTCCACAAAGATTTGACGGGATTGATAGGCACGATCGATACTCGAATCGCAATGTTGTGTTTTTTGATGTAAGTAAACATTCCATATTCGTTTATCCGTCGTCATAACAACCAAACCGACGCTAAGTTCTCTTACTTTATGAACACTATTTCAGATCAACATGAAAGGATTGGACGGTATTCAAGGACCGATTTACGTCGGAACGGGATGTGTCTTCAGGAGGCAGGCTCTTTATGGGTATGATGCCCCTGCTAAGAAGAAAGCACCAAGAAGGACTTGCAATTGTCTTCCAAAATGGTGCTGCTGCTGCTGTGGAACTAGAACGAAGACGAAAACAAAGACCAGCGATAAAAAGAAGTTAAAAACCAAAGATACGTCGAAACAGATTCACGCGCTCGAAAATATCGAGGAAGGAATTGAAGGTATGAACACGTTTCGAAAATACCAATGAACGTAATACGGTGAGATGTTCGCTCACTTCCCTACATTGTGGTTTAATGCAGGAATAGATAATGAGAAATCGTCTCTGATGCCCCAAGTTAAGTTCGAGAAGAAGTTCGGTCAATCGCCAGCCTTCATTGCTTCGACACTTATGGAAGACGGTGGCGTGCCCGGAGGAGGGACTTCTGCTTCGTTGTTGAAAGAAGCCATCCATGTAATCAGTTGTGGTTATGAAGATAAATCCGAGTGGGGTAAAGAGGTATGAAGGAAGCTCTCCCGAAGTTCGAAAAGTCGATTCTTTTAATATTATGCCTTTAATATTTTAACTTCCGGTATCGTTGCAGGTCGGGTGGATATATGGGTCCGTTACAGAGGATATTTTAACAGGTTTTAAGATGCATTGCCATGGATGGAGATCAGTTTACTGCATTCCTAAAAGGCCAGCGTTCAAGGGTTCGGCTCCTATTAACTTGTCCGATCGTCTACACCAAGTTCTTCGATGGGCTCTCGGGTCTGTTGAAATTCTGTTGAGCAGGCACTGTCCAATATGGTACGGCTATGGATGTGGTTTGAAGTGGCTCGAGCGTTTCTCGTACATAAACTCTGTTGTTTATCCATTGACGTCGGTTCCACTGATTGCGTATTGTACGCTACCAGCTGTCTGCCTGCTTACAGGGCAGTTCATTGTCCCGGAGGTAACAACGATACCGATTTCTGAATGCGTACGGTTTTTCTTTCGTCGGGTTCGTTCAACTGAGTGAGACATGTTTTTTGTTTGAATTGCAGCTAAGCAATTATGCCAGTATCATCTTCATGGCTCTTTTCATCTCTATAGCAGCAACCGGTATCCTAGAAATGCAGTGGGGAGGCGTCGGGATCCACGATTGGTGGAGAAACGAGCAATTCTGGGTTATCGGTGGTGCATCGTCCCATCTTTTTGCGCTTTTCCAGGGTCTGCTAAAGGTTTTGGCTGGTGTCAACACAAATTTCACGGTCACATCGAAAGGAGGAGACGATGGCGAGTTCTCCGAGCTTTACCTCTTCAAGTGGACGTCGTTATTAGTCCCTCCATTGACGTTACTGATCATAAACATCATCGGAGTTGTCGTCGGAATTTCAGACGCCATCAACAACGGTTACGACTCATGGGGACCACTCATCGGTAAGCTATTCTTTGCATTCTGGGTGATTGTCCATCTGTATCCATTCCTCAAGGGTTTGATGGGGAAGCAAGACAAGGTACCAACCATTATCATTGTATGGTCAATTCTTCTCTCGTCGATTCTATCGCTTTTATGGGTCCGAATCAACCCGTTCCTCGACAAGGGTGGCATTGTCTTGGAAGTTTGCGGGTTAAACTGTGACTAAGATTGCTTAAATACACACGACATGAAGGATTATGGGTAGGAGTCCGTTTACGAATTCGTACGGTTGAATGTGTCGACTAGCTAGCCTCGAAAACATGCATGAAATAGATATGGTAACGATACTCCGCCCGAGATCATGAAGCACGAGTCAAAGAAAGAGGTTGTAGATATGGAGGACTTTGCATCATTCATTCTTTTCTTCTTCTTCTTCTTCTTCTATACATGGGACTGTAATTTATGCCTTGTGTTTGTGAAATTCAAGAACACATAAACAAACATAAAAAAAGGGTGGTGGGTGTTAGTTCGATTCATCTTAGGTGGTTTTGTCAAGATTATTGTTGTTTGTATCCTTTGTTGTTTGTAAATTTTAAGGTTCATGTTCTATTTTAAACTATATCCACTTTCTGCCTTGTTGTTGTAATCACAATAATTATAGTTTTGTTGTTAATGCAATAATGGAGGGATTCTTTGCTTCCCTTTCTTCACCTCTCTTGTTGGTTTGAACTATGAACATTTCTTTTGATTGTTTTTGCTTTGAATTTGAATTTGAAATCATGTTTTTATGGGTGGTATGTCTGTGAAATTTGAAGGAAGTTCGGGATGATTCCTTTGGAGAAATGACATCGACTCACGTATTTAAACACGTGGACTATGGCCTTGGCACGGGCTCTGACAATTCCCTGTGTCATGGTCATGTTACTCATTTCTCGGTTTTAAGAGTGAAGGCTATCCTCACAGACCAACAGTAGTGCGTCATGGTCACGTTACTTATTTCTAGCTTCTAAGAGTGAAGACTATCCTCACAGACCAACAGGAGTGCGTCATGGTCACGTTACTCATTTCTCGCTTCTAAAAGTGAAGACTATCCTCATAGACCAACAGGAGTGCATCATGGTCACGTTTCTCATTTATCGTTTTTAAGAGTGAAAACTATCCCCACAATATCCCCACAAACCATCCGGAGTTCTTTTAGCATGTCTTATCCTCACTTACATGCATTTTAGAAAACTGAGATTACCCAATATAGAATTGTTTAAAAAAAAAATACGTTTAACTTTGGAGTTCATGGTTGAGCCACTAGAAAAAAAGATGCACCAATAAATTTCAATTCTTTTAAAACAAGGATAATTAAGAAATTGGTAAATCAATAGTCATTCGAAGAGGAACTTCATTCCAACGATAGCATCACACATGGGATGCACGATCATGAGCTAACGTATCTTGTGAATGGAGTGTGAACGTAAAACTTCGAACGAAATTTTGTTGAAGAGGTTCTCCTCAATAACATTTGAATCTTGTTTGCATATTAATCATATCTTAATTAGAGTTTCCAAAAGATTAATGAATCCAATCTTACCAAAATAACAGAGATCAAGGTCGGCCAGTGAGACGGGATAAGTTTCATCGTCAAGAGGGAAACAGTCTGGATCACAAGCTAAGGCCCCTAAATGATAGTTGAGTGATAAAGGAGGTAGGGGTGCAGAGATAGCCAGGAGGTTTGCCTAGAAGCAACCACCCTCGAAAGAGTGCATAATAACTCACTGATCGAGCGCTTTTGCGCCAAAGATGAACGGGGCTAAGCGATCTGCCGAAGCTGTAGGATGTAAAAATGAACTAGCTGCTGCTTGTGAAGTATGGAGGCGATCAAATTCGAATTTGAGGCAGTAGATACTTTGTAATCCAATAATTACTCTTCGTTCTTTTAATTGACTTTCAATTAAACAAAACTAAGTCCAAATAATATTGGATTAAAAACCTAAAAAAACATATATAAAACAAATTGGATTTTAAAACCTTAAAAACAAAATATATGAAACAAATTGGATTTTAAAACCTTTCAATTTTTTTATTTTTCGCATTTTCACGTAAAAAGTGTGACAATTCTGAAAGAAATTTGCATATTCAATTCAATGATACATTACTTACTATTACTCGGAATGGAATCATGATTTGGATGAGAATTAGACATTTGAATTCCAAAATCTATAATATTTGAAATTGATTATTCTTATTGTCCCAAATTTTAAATCAAAATAACAAACATGAAACATTTTTTTTAAGAAATTTATATTCGTGGTTTGCTAATTAATTCGAGTAACTTATTATTTGTTTCATGATGTTACATTTATTAAGCAATTTTTTAAAGAAGTTTATATTTGTTGTTACTTTAATCCATTTGAATAACTTAATATTTGTTTCATGATGTTAAATTTATTAAGCATTCGCTTTTTTTTAAAGAACATTTATATTCATTGAATTCGAGTTTCTTATTTGTTTCATGATGTTATATTTATTAAACATTTTTTAAGAAGATTTATATTAGTTGAATTCGAGTAACTTATTAATTTTATTAAATCTAGGTTCAGTAACTAAAAATCTAATTATGATAAAATTAGAATCAACGAACAAAATTAAACAAAATCGAGAAGGCTCGGTGATAAAATTAGTAAATATTTCAAAATTTCCTCAAAGAACGAAAACAAGAACCAGAAAATTAAAAAATTAAGAGAAGAAAGTCATTTTCTCGCATCGATTCTAAGCATACAAATTTACGAAAACAAGAACCAGAAAATTAAAAAATTAAGAGAAGAAAGTCATTTTCTCGCATCGATTCAAACCATACAAATTTACGAAAACAAGAATCAGAAAATTTAAAAATTAAGAGAAGAAAGTCATTTTCTCGCGTCGATTCTAACCATACAATTGTTTTTTTTTTTCAGAGAACAAAAACAAAATATAAGAAAATTAAGAGAAGAAAATCATTTCCTCGCATCGATTCTAAGCATACAATTGTTTTTTTTTTCAGAGAACAAAAACAAAATATCAGAAAATTAAGAGAAGAAAATCATTTCCTCGCATCGATTCTAAGCATACAATTTCTTTTCAAAGAACAAAAACAAAAGGTCAGAAAAATAAGAGAAGAGTAATTTCTCGCCTCGATTCTAAGTAATAAATTTCTGTCAAAGAACACAAAGAAGTCATAAAAATAAGAGAAGAGAATCATTTTCACGCATCGACTAAAACAAAAGGTCAGAAAAATAAGAGAAGAGTAATTTCTCGACTCGATTCTAAGTAATAAATTTCTGTCAAATAACACAAAGAAGTCATAAAAATAAGAGAAGAGAATCATTTTCACGAATCACTCGAATCATTTCAAAAATTCCTCAACAAAACAAACGCAAGAAAACAGAAGATTAAGAGAAGAGAGTCAGAAATCTCGTGTGGAATAGGTGCAGGCACATCGCAACCAAACCTAGTTCGCCGCTTTGCTCTAGCACTGGAGAATTCTCATCATTCCCTCCTTCAAAACCCTAACCCTAAACCCAATCCTAGAACAGATCAATTCTACGGAGAAAACGCTAAATTCTATTCAGAAAGGTTCCTTTTATATTCGCTTTGCCCTAAAATTAGTTTCCGATGGGCTTTCTAAAATGGGCCGTCATTTCGGCCCATTATATTTTATTTCAGCTAATGGGCCCAAACTTTTTAGAGTTTTTCATCGGCCCATTAGCGTTCCCTTCTAAACTTTTATATTATATTTTATTTCTAAATTGGGCCGTCACTTCGGCCCATTATAAACTTTTGAAATCGGGGTCAATGTATAATTATAGATAGTTTAGGGTTTCTTACAATATTGTGTTACCTATATATTACGACTTCTAGGGTTTTTCATCCGCCTCGCAGTTGCTGTAGCCGCAGGGGAGAAGTACGGGTTCTTTCTTTCTCCTTCGCATTCGATTTTCCCCTATTGTCTTAACCCTAATCCTACAATCTGTGGTTTGAATGTTTTAGAAAAGCTTCTGTGGACTTTGTTTTAAGGTTTCTTGTGATTCTTTTCTATCTTAGATTTTAGAGAAGTGAATTTGATTGTTTAATTCTGTGAAAAATGGTGTTTCTTTTGTTCTAGTCATTTTCGCGTCTGGTTTATGTTAAGGTGTAGAAAATGTAGTAACATTGGAGATTCTTCTGTGTTCTTTTGCTCAACAATCTATAGTTCTCTTATTTCACGATATAAATGTTTTTTCTTTATTTGTTGTTCATATATATATGGTGCCAATGGTTATTCGTCGATTTTGGCTGTTTTGAAATTGTTATGAGAATGATCTCGCTCCCCGATGTGTTGAGTGGTACCGTAGTAACCGTCTGGATTTTAAATCATTGGTCTTTACCAAAAATATTCGTCTGCTCAAAAGTGTTTTCTAATATTGATTCGTTTGTTTGTAGGAGTCAGTTTACAGTTTACGAAAACGTTCGACTTCCAATTTTTTTAATTGTAATTATGTTTTCTGATTTGTCTATCGACTTATTGTTGAGTATTGACGAAATATGTTCTTAATACTGATTAAATGTTTGTTTATGATGATGTGAAGGAAGTAGAAGATGTCTCACAGGAAATTTGAGCACCCGAGGCACGGTTCCCTTGGATTTCTTCCAAGGAAAAGAGCAGCTCGTCACAGAGGAAAAGGTATTATTTTTGCGTTTTGACTAAGTTAGATTATTGTATCTGAGCACATAAATGTTTTCTTGAACAATTCAACTTAAGAAACATCATTATTTGTTAATGCACAAAATATTTGTTTTTTTTTTAATTTGTAATCGTCCCATTATTAATTACATGGTTTTTCCTTATCGTTATTAGTATTCTCCTTCTTGAGACATGCACAACCTGTGTATTTTATTATTCTTTGGTGATCTAGAGCTAAGTTATTTTTAACCTCTTTTTTCTATCCCACAGTGAAGGCTTTCCCGAAGGATGACGCAAACAAACCATGCAGGTTGACTGCCTTTTTGGGTTACAAGGCTGGAATGACACACATTGTTAGGGAGGTTGAGAAGCCAGGATCAAGTACGTATAGCTTTGAATGAACTTGTATATTCTTCGGTTCGTGTTGCGTGAGTTTCATTAACTTGCATCTAATACTTGGGTTTGTTTTGTATTTCAATTTTGTAGAACTTCACAAGAAGGAAACATGTGAGCCTGTGACAATCATTGAGACCCCACCAATGGTGATTGTTGGTGTTGTTGGATACGTGAAAACCCCACGCGGTCTTCGCACTTTGGGCACTGTTTGGGCTCAGCATTTGAGTGAAGAATTAAGGAGGAGGTTCTACAAGAACTGGTGCAAGTCTAAGAAGAAGGCTTTCACTAAATACTCAAAACAGTATGAATCTGATGAGGGAAAGAAGACGATCCAGGAGAAGCTTGAGAAGCTGAAGAAATATTCAACTGTGATTCGTGTGTTGGCCCATACTCAGGTAACATAATGGAAGTCAAAATTGAACTGATACCTTGTATTAGAAGTACATTGCAGATAAGAAATTGAACAGATTGGGTAACTTCTTTTTTTTTTTTCATTTTATTCATGAAATTGAACTGTACTGCATGCCTTTCCTTAGTTATTCTTTATATTATAATATGAAGATATCTCACTTAGGCTATTTGGTTAGGTTGTTTTATATAGTTGACTTATGGGGTTGTTGACTATTAGGTGAGAGGAATGTTATTTATATAATTCATTGTTTTGTAGATTACCAAGATGAAGGGATTGAAGCAAAAGAAGGCACACCTGATGGAGATCCAAGTTAATGGTGGTACAATTGCTCAGAAGGTGGACTATGCCTATGGGTTCTTTGAGAAGCAAGTTCCAGTAGAGGCTGTTTTCCAGAAAGATGAGATGATTGATCTTATTGGTGTGACCAAGGGTAAAGGTTACGAAGGTGTTGTCACTCGTTGGGGCGTTACACGTCTCCCACGTAAGACTCACAGGGGTCTTAGGAAGGTGGCTTGTATTGGTGCTTGGCATCCTGCTAGAGTGTCATTTACAGTTGCCAGGGCTGGTCAGAACGGATACCACCACCGAACTGAAATGAACAAGAAGATCTACAGAGTTGGAAAGACGGGACAGGAAGCCCATACCGCCATCACTGAGTTCGACAGGTTAGCTAGCTACTACTCGAGTTTGTTCATAAGGAATTCCCTTGTAGTCTCTAATATTTGGTTCTTGCCTTGTGTTTGAAACAACAGGACTGAGAAGGAGATTACTCCAATGGGTGGTTTCCCTCACTATGGTATTGTGAAGAGTGACTACTTGATGATCAAGGGAGGATGTGTTGGACCCAAGAAGAGGGTCATCACCCTTCGCCAGTCGCTTCTCAAACAAACTTCCCGTGTGGCTCTCGAGGAGATCAAGCTCAAGTTCATCGATACGTCCTCCAAGTTCGGCCATGGTCGCTTCCAGACAACACATGAGAAACAGAAGTTCTATGGTCGCGTCAAGGCTTAAGCTTATATCTCTGCCTGCCTGCCTGCCTGCTGCCTGCTGCCTCTGTTACTGTCACCCATGAATTTTTGTTATTTATTTATGTTATTTCAGGATTCTGAGTAGTTGAGGTGTTTTGATTTGTTACTGAACTTAAATTTTGAACTTATAGCTTGCAATTAATCGGATTTGATTTCACCTTCTACCATATACTCTGACATTTCAATCTTGTTTTAATTTGACATTAGTTTTTGAAGGTTTAATCTATCTTTAAATGATTCATAATAATTAGAGGTGTAGTTTGTTAGAATTATGACCTAGTAATTTAATATACGGGTTTACATGGAAAGGATTGGTTGTCGGATAATTTATATATATATATATAGATATATTTTTTTTAATGTTTTTAAAAAATTATTTATCTACATTATATATAATTATTTGATTCATGTTTAAAGTTTTCAAAAATAAATTAAAAAAAAGTTTATTTGCCTACAATTATTTGATTCATATTAAAAGTGTACCAACATAAATTAATTTATTATAATTATTCAAATGAAAACTCAATTGAATTTTTGTTTGATAGGCCTTATACCAATGAAGATAGTATTCTTTGTTTATAAATTTATGATCATTCCGAGAGATAGTATTCTTTGTTTATAAATTTATGATCATTCCCTAAATTAGCCGATATGGGACTTCCATCATCCAACACCTCCTCAAACAAAATTCGACTTCTTTGTTCGACATTTGAGGATTTACCAATTTATTGGCACAACTAAGTCTAGGGCATGACTAAAAAATAATTCATCCCAATGATATATTGATCCAATTCAACTCCTATAATTCGCACGACTAAGTCTAAGTCTAAGGCATGGCTAAAAAATAACCCATCCCAATTGATATACTGATCCAACTCAACTCCTATCATTCAGGTTGGGTTCTTAGTTTAATAAAGAGATTTTTTTTTTTTTTAATTTTTAAAATTTTCAAGCTCAAACTAATACCAAACAGTCCCTTTCAAAATCTTTGAAAGACTAAATATAAAAAGACGAGTAGAGGGTGCGGAAGCATAGGGAGTTCATGCCACATGCCATAAACAATGAGTGTTCGTCTTTGGTTTATGTGGATTAGGGGTCCAAGAATGGGATTAGAGTAAGAATGGGATTAGATACTCTGGTAGTCCATGTTGTAAGCAATGAGTGTTTGCCCTTGGTTTACGCAGACAGGGGCCCAAGAACAGAATTAGATACCTTCGTAGTCCATGCCATAAACGATGAGTGTCCGCCTTTGGTCTATGCAAATTGGGGCCCAAGAATGGGATACCCTGGTAGTCCATGCCATAAACAATGAGTGTTCACCCATGGTCTATGCATATTAAGGGCCCAAGAATGGGATATCCTAGTAGTCAATGCAATAATCCATGAGTGTTCACCCTTGGTCTATGCGGATCAAGAGCCTAACTAACGCGTGAAACACTAACCATTAAAGACCAAAAGTATTGGCTAAGAAAATTTACAAACAAATAGAAACTAAGTTCCGAACAAATAGAAACTAAGTTCGAACTTCAAAATAAACATCCAAGTTCGACGACCTTTAGCATTTTAAACTAAATATATTTCATTATAAAAAATAAAAAAAAACACAAATAATCTGATAAACAATTTATGTGCACAAGAAGCTTACAAGTGGAAATGGAAAGATTTAAGTTCTTCTCAAGAGAGGAGATATCCAGAAACTCAAGCCCTTCGGGATTTGGAGGCTTGTAACTTCCTAATCAAATACTCACCCAACCCAGAGCCTGCTTCCACTATTCTAGTGTCTCTTCTTACATCTTTCTTCAAAATCTTCTCTAAAATTTCACATAACTTTACAGTGTCCTCAACTTCACAAATTCCAGATATAACAATCTCCCAAGTTTCAGAATGAGGAGCTTTCCCATCCTTCAGCATGTCTTCAAGAACGCTACACGAATCGTCGATTCTGCCAACGTTAATGAAACCCTTAACTAAAGTATGAATGACAGAGAAATGTGGGCAAAAACCCTTTAATGTCATCTCCTCAACATAATCCTTTGCCAATTCAAACATTCCTTGATCACATAATCCATTAGTCAAGCTCTGGTAAGACACTAAGTTAGGCAAACAACGGTTCGACTGCATATCCTCCAAAATCTTACAAGCGTCGAGAGCGCGCCCTTCTCTGCAAAATCCTGTTATAACTGTATTGTAATGAGCAACATCAGGATTGCAACCCTTAACCTTCATTCTACAGAGAAGTTTATAAGCTTCTCTCAGCTTTTTCTTCCTACATAAACTATTTAACAAAGTGGCATAGCTCAATGTGTCTGGAACGTAGCCTTTGTTTAACATATCTTCTAGCAAGTCGACAGCACCAATCACTTGATTCTTCCTGCATAGACCCTGCATTAATATCCGATACGACTCGACATCTGGAACGACATCCCGTTTGAACATTTTGTTGAACAGAGTGTAGGCAATGCTAAGATCTCCATTCCAACAGAATGCACGCATGAGGATGTTGTAAGACTTGGTGTTGGGCAACACACCATGATGACGGGCATTCTTGAAAAGATCAAAAGCTGGCCGAATGAAGTTACGGTGAGAAACCAAAATTTCTAGTATGCGGTTCAACTGTTTGGACGATGGCGTACAGCCAAACTCGATCATAGTATAAAAAGTTTTGAGAGCTTTATCTGGTAAATCAGCTTCACCATAGATTTTGATTATGTAGGAGAAGACAGTTGGAGAAAAAGGGTAGCCTCTAGACTTGAAGCTAAGAAGTAGATCATCAATAAGAGAGAAGTACTTGGAACGCCCTAGCTTGAGGATAAGAACGAGAAAAGAGGAAGACGATGGGCGAAAATGGGGTTGACGACAAGCATAATCGAAAATTTCCTTGGCAAGAAGAGGATCAGATTGGGAAGCAATGAGTTTCTGGACCCTACATGGAGACCCAATTGAGAAATCTGGTTGCTCTTCAAGGCGTTTATGGTTTATGTTGGTGGCATTCAGAGTTTTCAATTCGTTATGAACATTTAAGTCTGGTTGATAAAGAGAGGATGATGAGGAGATTGAGTTGTGAAGCAATGGAGTTTTGGGGGCAAGATGAACAGCAACAGTTTCTATAGTCTTATAGTTACACGGACGAAGAAGGTGTTGCCGCATAATTTCAGCAACAGTTCACAAAGGCCAGATGAATTATGTAAATGTTTTAGAAGAATTTAACTACAAGAGGCTCAATTCTATATTTTCCTGCAACCAGCAAATTCAACTACTCCGTTGGAAAGACAAAATTCATTGGCACTGTTTAGAAGAACAATAGGAATTAAAGGAAGTCTAGGCTGAGGTTTCCACCAGCTAATTGAAGAAAAACAAAAACTCAAAAATCACAACCATCCAGGGATTCTAAGGATCAAAATTTCATAAGATTAAGACTGATGCTAAGTCTCTTAGCAGATTCTCACAATTAAGGTGCTGGAAAAGTGCTTACAACTGCGATGAACATAGGCACAAGTGAGAATTTCGCCGCGCGGAACGGACTTGCTTCAAGTCTTCAACCTATTGCACAAGGAAATGGAAATGAAGGACTCGATCTCTAACTTCACAAAGAGAAATGAGAATTACGCGGCTCACCTACTCGCTTCGGTAGATTCTTCCATACGTCAAACTCGTGTGGATGGGAAATTGATGCATAATCGGCGAGCCCTTCCTCGTCAGTGATTTTTGGTTTTGTGTTTGCGGTGTTAGGGATTTCGATTTTGAGAAGATCAAAAACAAAACTCAGAATGAGCAGAGAGAGAGATCAGAAGTCAGGGCAGATGATATACGGCGTCAGGGAAGCCGCGGCGGCGGCGGCGACTGTGAGGGCTTGTAGGAGGAAGATAAGGAAGTTGAATAACTTTTTTTATTTTGTGTTAATTAAGTTTTGTGCATTTTTTAAATAATTTTTTTTTTTTTCTGAAATAAATTTAATTATAATAATTAAGTTAAGTAACGAAAGGTGGCCAGTGGTTGAGAATATTTACTAAAACCACTCGATATAAATTAAATAATTACAAAGATAGAAAAATAATAATAAATAAAAAGATACGGTAGCGAGCAAATATATAGATATATGTATATTTTAAAATATTTATTTTTCGATGTAATTTTTATTAAAAGTGTATAAAAAAATTATAAATATATATATAATTATTTTAAAATATTCATTTTTCAATGTAATTTTTATTAAAAGTGTATTAAAAAAATTATAAATATATATATAATTATTTTAAAATATCCTTTTTCGATGTAATTTTTATTAAAAGTGTATAAAAAAATTATAAATATATAATTATTTTAAAATATTCATTTTTCAATGTAATTTTTATTAAAGGTATAAAAAAACTTATAAATATATATAATATTTCTGTAACTTAATTTCTAAAGGTTTAAATTTTAATATTACAACTTAATCTTTATTATTAAAAAAATTTATAACATAATTTTTAATTTAAATATAACAAATAGAGTATCAAAATAAATATATAAATAAAGCAAATCGGGTAATTAGGAGAGCATGAGAAATATAATTTAGTTTGATATAATGGAAATAAAAATGTTTCACTCACTTCCTCATTTATCATCTAAAAAGGAGAATCCCCTCTAAATTTGAAGGTGAGTAATGATCGGGAGGTAACATAGGCATCTCTAGTTTAAACGAGAGGATTCTAAATTTGAAGTTGATCATGGTACGGAGGTAAAACAAACATCTCTAGTTTAAACAAGGGTTTTAAATTTGAAGCTGATTAGTGGCCCGAGAGATAAAATAGACATGTCTAATCTAAACAAGAGGGTTATAAATTTGAAGTTGATCAGTGGCTCGGAAGGTAAAATAGACAACTCTAGTCTAAACGAGAGGGTTCTAAATTTGAAGTCGATCAGTGGCCTGGAAGGTAAAATAGACACCTCTAGTCTGAACGAGAAGGTTCTAAATTTGAAGCCAATCAATGCCCAGGAGGTAAAATAAACATTTGTAGTTTAAATGAGAGGACTCTAAATTTGAAGCTGATCGTGTTCGGAGAGATAAAATAGACATCTCTGGTATAAAGTTGATCAGTGGCTGGGAGGTAAAATAGATATCTCTAATCTAAACGAAAGGGTTCTAAATTTGAAGCCGATCAGTGGCCCGAGAGGTAAAATAGACATCTCTAATCTAACGAGAGGGTTCTAAATTTGAAGCCGATCAGTGGCTCGAGAGATAAAATAGACATCTCTAATCTAAACAAGAGTGTTAAAAATTTGACGTCGATTAGTGGCCCGGGAGGTAAAATAGACATCTCTAGTCTAAACGAGAAGGTTCTAAATTTGAAGCCAATCAATGGCCTGGAGGTAAAATAAACTTTTCTAGTTTAAACGAGAGGGCTCTAAATTTGAAGCTGATGAGTGGTACGAGAGATAAAATAGACCTCTCTTGTATAAAGTTGATCAGTGGCTGTGAGGTAAAATAGATATCTCTAATCTAAACGAAAGGGTTCTAAATTTGAAGTCGATCAGTGGCCCCAGAGGTAAAATAGACATCTCTAATTATAACGAGAGCGTTCTAATTCGAAGCCGATCAATGAACGGGAGATAAAATAGACATTTTTAGTCTAAACGAGAGGGTAGGGTGGGGTCAACCATGGTTGAAGGCGAAGAGAGTGATCTAGGCGCCACTATCTCCTTCTCCACCCATCATTTCTTTCAGATATGGTAGACGCGCAGACACGACGAGGGGCTCATAGCTTCTTGATTCATCCATCGCCCAAGATAAGACCCAAAGCAAACGCCCATCTCCAAAACCCTCAAGCTTTCACCCTCCAAAAATGGCTTCCCTCGCTCACCCAACCCCCTCTCTCCCTTCTCTTCTCCCATCTCTATCTCCTAAAACCCCTTCTGCTATCAAACTCCCATTCCCTTCAAGATCCTCTCCTTCCCAGTTTCTTGGAGCCCAGATTTCTCATCACATTTCCCCTTCCTCTGTTCCTTCTTCTTCTTCCTTCAAATTTACTGTCTCTTCTAAGGTAACCCATTATCTTTTAATGGGGTTTTTATATTTTTGAAGTGTTTGTTCTTACATTTTGGGTTTGTTTTTTGATGGGTAGGTGAGTAAAGGCCAAGCCCCACCTGCTTTCAATTTGAAAGATCAGGATGGACGGAATGTGAGCTTGTCTAAATTTAAAGGGAAGCCTGTGGTGGTGTATTTCTATCCTGCTGATGAAACTCCTGGTTGCACCAAACAGGTACTATTTCTATGCTTTAAAATGTGGTTAGTTTGATGCTGCTATGTCTTGGGAGTCGTTCTTGCTAGTCTATGCATGAGCGGTGATTTGGTTGTTTGGGTCGATAAGCTTAGTCTTGGAGCATGAATGGTCCAAC
>NC_036654.1:3868859-3876903 GCF_002806865.2 Cucurbita pepo subsp. pepo | reverse complement strand
TAGTAAAAAGTTGAATGGTCCAGTGTTGCTGAGGCTTGTTGCTAGTGTATAGCACGTGAGTGGTGATTTGGTTGTTTGGGTCATAAGCTTAGTCTTGGAACATGAATTTAGTAAAAAGTTGAATGGTCTAATGTTGTTGAGGCTCGATGCTAATGTATAGCACGTGAGTAGTAATTTGGTTGTTTGGGTCGAGAAGCTTAGTCTTGGAGCATGAATATAGTAAAAAGTTGAATGGTCCAGTGTTGCTGAGGCTCGTTGCTACTGTATAGCACGTGAGTAATGATTTGTTTGTTTGGGTCATAAGCTTAGTCTTGGAGCATGAATATAGTAAAAAGTTGAATGGTCTAGTGTTGCTGAGGCTCGTTGCTAGTGTATAGCACGTGAGTGGTGATTTGGTTGTTTGGGTCATAAGCTTAGTCTTGGAGCATGAATATAGTAAAAAGTTGAATGGTCCAGTGTTGCCGAGGCTCGTTGCTAGTGTATAACATGTGAGTGGTCTTTTGGTTGTTTGGGTTGATAATCTTAGTCTTGGAGCATGAATAAGTAAAGCGTTGAATGGTCCAATGTGGTTGTTGCTAGTCTACGACGCGATTTGGTTGTTGTGGGTCATAAGCTTAGTCTTGGAGCATGAATATAGTAAAAAGTTGAATGGTCCAGTTTGTTGAGGCTCGATGCTAGTATATAGCACGTGAGTAGTGATTTGGTTGTTTGGGTCGAGAAGCTTAGTCTTGGAGCATGAATATAGTAAAAAGTTGAATGGTTCATTGTTGCTTAGGCTCATTGCTAGTGTATAGCACGTGAGTAGTGATTTGGTTGTTTGGGTCATAAGCTTAGTCTGAAGCATGAATTTAGTAAAAAGTTGAATGGTCTGGTGTTGCCCACGCTCTTGTTGCTAGTGTATGGCACGTGAGTGGTGATTTGGTTGTTTGGGTCATAAGCTTAGTCTTAGTTAATGAATTTGGTAAAAAGTTGAATGGTCCAGTGTTGCCAAGGCTCGTTAATGGTGTATAGCACGTGAGTGGTAATTTGGTTGTTTGGGTCGATAAGCTCAATCTTCGAGCATCCAACTATTGCCAAAAAATCGAGTTTAGCAAAAGAATGTTAAACGACAAATTAGTTTGATGTCTTTTGAAAGTACTCTTACCAATTTTTTGGACTAAAAACATTTAAGACACGTTTGGATTGACTTTTTAAGGATAAGGTCAGTAAAAAAAAAAAACATGAAGGACATGTTTAGATCGACTTCGAAGTGCTTAAAAAGTACTTAAAAGTCGATTCAAACCAGTCTGAAGGCTTGTCTTGGCAACGTTTTTTACTTTTGAGCTTTGAAAGCACGTGTCAAGTTAGAAATCACTGAAACTGAGTTTGGATCTAGGACGGGAAATTGACATTTTTAACGATTGTTTTGGTAAAAAAAACATTAAGGATATATTTAGACCGTTCTAAGTTCTTAAAAAGTACTTAAAAGTCGTTTCAAACTCGTCTAAAGGCTTGTCTCGGCAATGTTTTTTTTTACTTTTGAGCTCTGAAAGCACGTGTCAAGTACTTTTGAACTTTGAAAGCACGTGTGAAGTTAACTAAATCTCGAGTTTGAATCGAGCAAATAGGACGGGAAATTAACATTCGTGCAGGCGTGTGCTTTCAGAGATTCTTACGAGAAGTTCAAGAAAGCAGGAGCTCAGGTTGTAGGCATTAGTGGCGATGATTCATCATCACACAAGGTAATTCATCATCCAAAATTTGTATTTGATCCAACGGCTATGATTTATTTGAAACATGTATTTGATCCAACGGCTATGATTTATTTGAAACATTTATTGGAATTATAGGCTTTTGCAAAGAAATATAGACTTCCATTCACATTGCTAAGTGATGAAGGTAACAAAGTGAGAAAAGAATGGGGAGTTCCTTCTGATCTCTTTGGTGCATTACCTGGTAGACAGACTTATGTTCTCGACAAGAACGGCATCGTGCAGCTCGTTTATAATAACCAGTTCCAACCCGAGAAGCATATCGACGAGACGCTCAAATTACTTCAGACCCTTTAAATCTCTCTTGTTTATAGCTAGGATGTTTGTTTGTTCGTATCGTTCGAGAGGCAATTATTCTATTCTGAATCGCTAATCGTTCTTGTTTTTGGTTTACTACTCGAAAGTGAAATTATGTATATTTGGATCATAATGCATTCTACTTTAATATGCTTTAGATCAAATTGTAGGATTGTATGAACTTTGCATGTCAGAATCGAGATGATCGATCGCTCTTTTAACCAGTTCAAGAGCAAAACGTTCGACCAATCCTTTCACAAGTTCACGACCCAACTTATACCAATCTTTTTGAAACGGGTTTGAGTTAAAATTACTATAAAGTTTTTATGGGTTCAGAATGAAATCGTTACAAATAATTTTTTGAGTTTATGATTAAATCGCTATATAAAATCTCATGGTGCACTACACTATTTATTAAGATTAATCGAGAAGGTGAAAATGAATATAGCGTTGAACATAACTCGTTGTGGGAAACACTTGAATCGAGAAGAGATTACACGACATTCGGTAGAATAATGATTAAATAAAAAACTAACCCATCAAAATTATTACATTATGAAATTTAAAATTTAAAATCGAGATTTTAAATTTTTTTAAAAATACAAATGAATTTTACCGAGCTTACTTGGATACTTGTTACCCAGATAGCTTGAAATCCCTTTATTTCTTTCGGTATCTTGTTATCCCGAATGTGCTCCAACATATCTTCGTTGACCGTGGTTTTCAAGGCAAACATTTTGATTCTACATTTGCTTAAGGCGTTATTAACATCCTCATCTGGAGGTGTAATTTCTTTTTTCCAATGATCTATTGAAGGCCTTGTCCTATTAGATAGGATACCATGCATATTGCTCACGAATTATAGTTGTTCGTGTTTAGTTTCTTGATTTCTTCGACGACTTGGAGATCACCCGTTTTTTTTTTTTTTTTTTTTTTTTTAGTAAAATATAAATTTAGTTTTTGGTCCCTAAATTATTATAAATTTATAATTTTATTAATTACCAGTTTAAAGATCGAGGGTTGAATTTTCCACCGAAAAAAAAAAAGGTTTATATTGACTAAATTATAAAAATTACTGATGCAATATTATTCTTGAAGGATACCACTCTTCGAGTACAAGCTCATTAGAGCTTTGGGTGAAAATTAGGTCATAGATTAGTGGAGTAAGGTTCAATTTTCCTCTCGAGTTACCATGTAACGACTCAAATATTACGTATAGTCGTTAATTTCACGGTTTAGAAACACGTCTGTTAGGGAGAAGTTTCCACATTCTTATAAGACTGTTCTCCTCTCCCATCAATGTAAGATCTCACAATCCGCCCCCCTTGGGTGCCAACAACACATCGCTCGATATCTGGCTCTGATACCATTTGTAATAGCCCAAGCCCATTACCTATCACAATTTTGAAACGCATCTATTGGGGAGAGGTTTCCACACCCTTATAAGAAGTACTTCGTTCCCCTGGAATCTCACATATCATCGTATCGTTCAAAGTCTCAATTTTTATCCAACATTCTAATGAGTTTTTACTCCGTTTTGAAACATCGTAATAATGCACCTATTTAAACATGTGACAAAATTCACAATTTAAAAATAAAAATTATAATTTACCCAAATAATACTTTTTGACGATCGATATTATAATTTACCCCATAGATGCCTATTTATTGTCCCTACATCAATATCTTTATTAATATTTAATATTGAATTCTTTTTATTCAAAAATAAAAAATAAAATATTTATAAATAAAAAATTATCATCTCTCTAACTTTTTCTTTGCCCATTAATTATTCAAGAAATGTGAAGCATGCAGCTCAAATATTTAATAACTCACCATATGTAACTAAGTATAATCACACGTGTCGTCAAATTCTCGTTAGAAACTTTATTTGAAACTATACTCAGATTTGATCTTGTATTATCGTTGTTTTCGATGATTTGTAGGTTATGAATCGATATTCTTGCATTCAGTAAATACGCTCACTAATTTTTATAATGTTTAATGGCATCTTCCAAATGGATTCGTTCGTCGAGCTTGCACTTTATATAGTGCGATGGAGTTTACGACGATACTTTGTGGTAGTTAGTGCTACAATTGATGTACATAGAGGTTAGTATACAAATTACGTGTTCATATATAAAAACCTTAGTACGTGCTCAGGGAGAGAAAATTCCAGAAGATACTGCACCTATTTATATCTGATGAAGTTCATCACAACGTTGGATACATGTCTCCTATTACTCAAACTCAATGGATCACAATATTATGTTTCTCGTGTCGATCCCTCATCTCAAGCTCACAGTGAGGCTGACCCTCATCATCATATGCTCGTGGGGACACAGAGAGCATGAACATTGGTTATACCCTAAAGAACCCGTAAACGAACCAAAAGAGCAACGTTGGATACATGTCTCCTATTACTCAAACTCAATGGATCACAATATTATGTTTTTCGTGTTGATCCCTCATCTCAAGCTCACAATGAGGCTAACCCCTCATCATCATCTGCTCGTGGGGACACAGAGAGCATGAACATTAGTTATACCCTAAAGAACCCGTAAAGCAACCAAAAGAGCAAGATTAGGCACCATCTGTAAGTCGTCGTTGACAACCACTTCCTAATTTTTGTATTAATAAATAAAATTAAAAAGAAATTAAAATTTAAAAAATATATATAGTTATGAAATTATTAAATTAAAAACTAAATTAATAATTTAAAACATATCATTTATGATAAAAATGGAAAACTTATTTATTAATTAATTAATTAATTAATTAATGCATTCTCATCTCAACACAATATTTCAATAATAAATTTAAAAAAAAGTACAATATTATATATATATATATATATATATATATATATATATATAAAATAAAAAATAATTAAAAGAAATCCGGAAAGTTCTTGTTGACTCAACGCTCCATATTTCTTCCATTTTTCTGTTTTTGTTTGTTTTTGTTGTTTGTGAGTGTTTATGTTCCTCAAAAACAGAGGTTTTCCCCTTTTTCTTTTCGTTTTTGATTTTGGTTTCTGAATTTGTGAGTACATATTCTGAGAATCTTGTTCAACCTCTCCATTATTTTGCTCTGTTTTCTCTCTTTCTCTCTCTACCTTTGTGCTTTCTTCTGTTACTTTGGATTCCCACCCACTGCAAGTTGAACACAAACTGAACCACCAAAGTTCTTACAACTTTTTTATTTTTCTTCTTTTTTATCGTCATGTGTGTGACGGATGCAGAGCAGGTTGGGACTGAGAGGCCAAATTCTGGGGTTAATAATACCATGCCTTGGCCGTTGCATTGTGATTTTTTGCAGAATCAGATGGGGAATCCTGATAAGCAGCCTGCTCTCATTGGAACTAGCGATCGAACCCGCTCTGGGAATTCTTTTCCTGTATGAATTTCGCTTCCTTCTCTCTCAATTTCTAGGGTTTTTTTTTCTCTTCTTTCCTGGTGGATTTCTGTTAGATTCGTACTGGGTTTTCCTCTTTCTTGTTGGATCTTTGATTACATTTGCGATAAATTTGTTCTGTTGTTCTTCTTTTATCGAAATCTTTCCCTGTTGGAGTTCTGGGCAATTCGCGTAGTTCGCTATTGAGATAGGTATGAAGGGGCAGTCGAACCGCCTTCAGAATATGGACCCTCCTGATGATTGGGTCAATGGTTCGTGGACTGTGGATTGTATCTGTGGCGTCAATTTTGACGATGGGGAAGAAATGGTTAATTGCGATGAATGTGGTGTCTGGGTGCACACACGGTGTTCGCGTTATGTGAAGGGAGATGATATTTTTGTTTGCGACAAATGTAAGGGGAAGAACGAGAGGAACGATCGTGAGGAGACCGAGGTTGCACAGTTATTAGTTGAACTTCCTACCAAAACCATGAGCATGGAGAGTGCATATATCTGTAATGAGCCATCCCGGCGTCCACTTAGGCTTTGGACTGACATACCAATTGAGGAAAGAGTTCATGTTCATGGCGTTCCGGGTGGCGATCCTGCTTTATTTAGCGGGTTGTCGTCGATATTTACTCCACAGTTGTGGAATTGCACTGGGTATGTTCCAAAGAAATTCAATTTTCAGTACCGGGAGTTCCCCTGTTGGGATGAGGACCGGCGCNCAAAGAAATTCAATTTTCAGTACCGGGAGTTCCCCTGTTGGGACGAGGACCGGCGCGATAACACAGACAATGAAAAAAATGAAAATTCTGCTGACAAGGGTGCTGGTGTTCTTTTCTCTTTGTCGAAGGACAATGTGTTGGCCACGCCTGTTGCAGCTTTGATTGGTGTGNAAAATTCTGCTGACAAGGGTGCTGGTGTTCTTTTCTCTTTGTCTAAGGACAATGTGTTAGCCACGCCTGTTGCAGCTTTGATTGGTGTCAGAAGCAAAGTTGAGGATGTATCATGTGACAGGAATGGTATATTGAGTGAAAAGCAGGGTGTAAGTGAGGATTTGGATAGATGTGANATGTATCATGTGACAGGAATGGTATATTGAGTGAAAAGCAGGGGGTAAGTGAGGATTTGGATAGATGTGATGAGAATGGTGTGAGGGAGAGAAGCTTTCTTCGACCGCTCATACTACATTCTGGAAAGTGCAAAAAAGAAGACTCTTCGGTATCAAAAGATCAATCTGGGAAGATTAAGTCTACACCCTCTGATAAAGCGACAAACATGAAAAAGAGGATTGATCATGCNGGAAAGTGCAAAAAAGAAGACTCTTCGGTATCAAAAGATCAATGTGGGAAGATTAAGTCTACACCCTCTGATAAGGCGACAAACATGAAAAAGAGGATTGATCATGCTAAAACAGGTACTTCATGATCATACTTTCTTAATTGATATCTTAAATTATTATGAGGGAAACGTGTTCGGTTTTTCACATCAGGNTTTTTTTTTTTTTTTTTTTTTTTTTTTTTTTTTTTTTTTTTTTTTTTTGCCTGTTGTTATGACTAGTGTTCACATCCATGAATGATGAAAAACAATCGGCGGGCAGAGATCTGAAGCACTTCAGAGGCGACAGTGAAAATCCTAAAAACAAGAGTTCAAGGGGAACGTTGGTTCGAGAATCTTCATCGGATGCATATGATGTGGCTAATAAAATTGTCGATAAATCTAAATGTAGTTTTGAGCTCTCTCCTGATATTGTTTCTTCTGAGACAGTTAAAACCAATAGTGTCAGTGCAGTTGCACCGAAGGAAGAAAATGGAGCTCAAGTTACTTTGGCAGTTGAGAATTCCACAAAAATTGATGGAGTTGCACTACCCCTCTCTGCTAAAAAGGATGTTGGAAGCGTTGTCATGAAGCAGGCATGTCCGTCTTTTGCATAATTATCTATATTGCATTGCGTTTCTTGGTTTTATGTTGGAAGCATGGCATTAGTGGCACACGTATTTTCATGATTGCAACGATTCCTAGAGTGTTTTAGAGGAAATTTATTATTGTATTGAGGAAATCTCATACAGGTGTGGGGTATATAGAGCCAGTTTTTTTCTTGCTCCTGAGTGGATTTCTTATGCCAATGAGTAGTTTGTAATAAAATACACTTCTGTGGTTATAACACTGTGGAGTTGTAGATAGCGTATACTCTCCGACTTCACTCATACAAATCTGTAGTCATGATCCTCGGGATGGGGTTTGTCTTTTGCCCTTCCGCTTCTATTTATTATCTCTTTGCCAATTCATGGTTTCTGAAAGAAGGGGGAAAGTGAAGAAGATAATCACAAGTTTTTGAATTTTTCAAGAATGTGTTGGGGTTGTGAAAAAAAGAGAAGCCAAGCTTCATGAAAATCACTGAAAGGCAATATCAGAAAGAGAGCGTAAAATAAAAGGAGCGGTTTTAGAAAGAGAACTTAAACAAAAGGAGCGGTTTTAGAAAGAGAACTTAAACAAAAGGAGCGGTGTACTGATGAAATCATCCCGAAAACATTGAAGGAAGTTACAAAAATGGGCTCCCATTGTTGAAAACATGAAAAATAAGAATATGGGGGGGG
>NC_036654.1:3858573-3868536 GCF_002806865.2 Cucurbita pepo subsp. pepo | reverse complement strand
GGGGGGGGTTCGTGTTCTTCTGTTCTACTTTTCATTGTTTGGTAACTCGATCATACTTATTCAACTGCAGGGGAGTTGTACAGCACTTGACTATTTAGACGATGGCATTGAAGGAAATTTTAGGAGTGCTGTGAAGCCTTCCATTGAAGGTTTAGCTAGCTCTGCACATGAAATCAAGGATGCTCAGATTCATCAAGATGTTAAGTGTGGCAATTCAATTGATTCATTGAAGTCAGATGCCAAATTGAAAATAGAGAAGCAACATGATGTATCTGGAGAAGCTTTGAACTTCCAGGCTTCGTTGCACGCTGATGCTACAGAGCTGCAGAAGTGTAAAGATTGTATGCATGAGAGTTGTAAGGTGAATTCTGGTGGTGCAGTGTGTGGTTCACAATTGGATGGCCATAAGGCAGAAGAATTCAACAGAAGTTCTGAAGCTGCTAGCAATTTTCGTCTTGAAAAGGCTGATGAACAATATAGTAATCCATGTGAGTTTAAACAGGAATTGGACTTGCCAGAAGGCAACACAAAAGTGCATATTAGTTCTATGAAACCCCAAAATGGCTCTGAAGTTGGTGCCGAAAAGCCATCAAAATCAGGTGGAATGGTTTTCCACCAATCTGCATTACCTAGTCAACACAAAACAACACTATGTGTTGGGATGTCTTCCCCTGCATCGGCGAATATTATAATTTCTAAACCATCCATATCCAATGATTTAAAACCTGCAGATCCTGAAAACCTAGAAGGTACTTCTGCCAAACATGAGACTGTGTCTGGAAGTTGTGGTGGCAGTAGGAAAGAACGTTCTTCAAACGTTGACAGAGACGAAGAAAGGGAAAAACTTCCAAGGAGAAGAGTTAAAGAGCATCCAAGTACCGCAGCAAATTCCTTATACTCTAGGGACTTGCAAGATCCTATTTCAAAAAGAACCACATCGCAGTTAAAAGATTCTGTTGTGCTCTCAACGGTTAAGTCATCTATGGTACATGTATCGGACAGTTCAGGCAACAGTGAGTCAGTCGAGTCACATCTCAATCATAAGGGTTCAACTGCACAAAACAAGAGTGCAGACTCGTGTTTGCCACAAAAAGTCGACAAGCCTAGCCAGACGAACGTTCTTCCTCCATCGAAGGTCAATCAGCGTCATGCAACAGCCATGTGCCCTCCAGCAACTACAAATCCATCTGCTGTTCTGAGTGATGAAGAGGTTCTTAAAAATTTTCAGTTTTTTCTTATTGAATTCTGATATGACTTAACGTGTAAATACTGTAATTACTTTGGCTTGTGGCAGCTTGCCTTCCTTTTGCATCAAGAGCTCAATAGCTCACCTAGAGTTCCTCGTGTACCGCGATTGCGTCAGCCAGGTAGCTCACCACAGTTGGGTTCTCCAAATGCAACAAGCATGCTAATAAAGCGATCTTCTTCTTCTAGGGGAAGAGATCATGCTACGGTAAAATATATGCATATATCTCCCTCTTACGCATGTACCAATTTACTCTACTTTTAGATACGCCGACGTGTTAGTTCTAAGAGTTATCTTTAAAGTATTTGTGGTTAGATATTTTATAGGCTTCTAGAATGAAAAACAAAGATGCCTTGAGAGATACATTTCGCAGTGCCTGTGAGCCTGACGACGATGTTAAAAGAACTGATGAAGTTCTATTTTCCCCTGATCAGAGAAGGCAAGAGACGAGTAATTCTGCAGAAGCTTCGAAGAGGGAAGAAAATGGAGCTCAAGCAAGACTGAATGCTCTTAAAAAAGGTCTTCTTTCAGCCTATGCTAGAAATACTACAAGTAGTGGTCCATCATCATCAGTGGAGGCAAATGATCATAACAATTCATCTATACGTAATTCACCAAGGAACACATCTGATGACGATACAGGCACCGTTGGAGAAGGTTCTGTTCATCACACTTTACCTGGTATGTGTGTGAACTGAACTGTATATGTGAAAATTTTCGTCTAATTTCCCTAAAATTAACGAATTGTACAATTCGGGACATCTATCTTATTTCTATGTAGGCTTGATCAATGAGATTATGAGCAAAGGAAGGCGTATGACTTACGAAGAACTATGTAATGCCGTATTGCCTGTATGGTTTTTTTCGATACGCATTTTTTATTTATTTGAATGTTTATGAATATACATCCCTATTTGCTTCTTTGCCTGTATGGTTTTTGTGTATTTGCTTACTTTGCTACTTTTCTTTGCAGCACTGGCATAACTTGAGGAAGCACAATGGAGAGCGCTATGCTTATTCAAGTCATTCACAAGCTGTTCTTGATTGTCTAAGAAACCGACACGAGTGGGCTCAACTGGTTGACCGCGGTCCAAAGGTATGCCTGTTATTTGTCTTTGAGCCATTTCTATTCCGCAATGGTGTATTATAAGAGTGAGCCTTTTGTGCCATGGAAGTTACAATAGAAATAGATTACAATAGCCACAGTTGAGCCTTTTGTGCCATAGAAAAGCATCCATTTCGCCGAAAACAATAGCAAAATCATAAAAAACTACCCAAAAGGAGATTACAAAATCTTTAGATAGAACTATTGTCGCAAGGTCTCAAAACTCCTAAGAATAATCTCTCCTCCAACAACTCCTTGGTTTCTCTAGAACTATTGTCTCAAAATATTGGCTATTGCAACATTGAACCACAAAACAACCACTTGGTTCTTAAAAGGAGAAGCTTTCATAACCCTTTTGAGTAGCACCTTTCCAAGCCATAGGAACGAAAGAGTTTGGATTGGCTAGTAGTATGCAAAAGAGCAATGGGAAAAAAAGGTTATGTTGGCTCTCCAAATAACTTCCATGGTTCGCATGAAAATCGTTTTCTTCGGGAATTTATATTGGTTTATACAATGGGTGTCGAATTAGGATTTTAATTTATAAATCAGGGAAGCTTTATAATCTTATATCGCTCGTGTTGCCTGTCAAGGATGCAAAAGCCCTATTATGGAAAAACCTCATCATGACTTTCTTTTAGAATCGGTAGAAAGAAAGAAATAAGAGAATATTTGCAGAAAAGACACAGACCTACCAAAAACTTTTCGACAATATTGTTTACCAAACTATATCTTGGTGTAAACCGTCTAAAACTATATCTTGGTGTAAACCGTCTAATAGTTTTACTTCCTATAGTTATACCTCCCTCGTTGTAAATTGGGAAGGTCTTTTTTAAACACCACGGATCTTCTGTAAATTTCAATCATAAAAAGAAAGAAAGACAGAAAGAAAGGTGTATTGGGTTAACTTTCCATCTGGCTGCCATAGTTTTTAATGGGGATAATCTAATTTTGAGACGTTTTCAATACCAGACAAATTCAAGTAGGAAAAGGCGCAAATTTGATGTCGAAGAATCCGAGGATAGTGAATATGGTAAAGGGAGAACAACAAAGGCAACAGAGGGCAAAGGCCTCGAGACCCAGAAAGAAGAGTTTCCGAAACGCAAGAGAAACACTCGAAAACGAAAACTAGCTCTTCAAGGAAAAGGTATAAAAGAGATTAGGAAGAGACGCAAGATGGAGATGTTTACTGACGACGACGACGACGTTGGGCTGCTTTCTGATTCAAGTGATGAAAGCGTGTTCAGTGAGGACGAGCTACAGGACGTTCATGAATGTTCAGAAAGAAGGGAAGCCTCTGGCTCCGATGACTGAGATGAGTAGTTTGGACGGTATTCTCCGAATTGTGGATGTAATTTCTTGTAGTTGTATCCGAGTTACGACACGTCATACCTAGCTAGGGCAGCCTTTGTTACATAGTTCTGGTAGTTTGCCAAGTGCCCCTTGAATGGTCCGGTGTTGCCCAGACTCGTGTTGCTAGTGTATGGCACGTGAGTGGTAATTTGGTTGTTTGGGTCGATAAGCTTAGTCTTGGAGAATGAATTTAGTAAAAAGTTGAATGGTCCAATGTGGTTGTTGCTAGTCTAAGACGCACGAGGGATGATTTGGTTGTTTTGGTTGTTTTGGTTGTTTTGGGTCATAAGCTTAGTCTTCGAGCATGGATTTAGTAAAAAGTTGAATGGTCCAATGTGGTTGTTGCTAGTCTACAGCGTACCAGTGGTGAATTGGTTGTTTGGGTCATAAGCTTAGTCTTGGAGCATGAATTTAGGAAAAAGTTGAATGGTCTAGTGTTGCTGAGGCTCGTTGCTAGTGTATAGCACGTGAGTGGTGATTTGGTTATTTGGGTCGATAAGCTTAGTCTTTGAGCATGAATATAGTAAAAGGTTGAATGGTCCAATGTGGTTGTTGCTAGTCTACGGCGCATGAGTGGTGATTTGGTCGTTTGGGTCTTTGAGCATGAATATAGTAAAAAGTTGAATGGTCCAATGTGGTTGTTGCTAGTCTACGGCGCATGAGTGGTGATTTGGTCGTTTGGGTCATAAGTTTAGTCTTGGAGCATGAATTTAGTAAAAAGTTGAATGGTCCAGTGTTGCTGAGGCTTGTTGCTAGTGTATAGCACGTGAGTGGTGATTTGGTTGTTTGGGTCATAAGCTTAGTCTTGGAACATGAATTTAGTAAAAAGTTGAATGGTCTAATGTTGTTGAGGCTCGATGCTAATGTATAGCACGTGAGTAGTACATTGGTTGTTTGGGTCGAGAAGCTTAGTCTTGGAGCATGAATATAGTAAAAAGTTGAATGGTCCAGTGTTGCTGAGGCTCGTTGCTACTGTATAGCACGTGAGTAATGATTTGGTTGTTTGGGTCATAAGCTTAGTCTTGGAGCATGAATATAGTAAAAAGTTGAATGGTCTAGTGTTGCTGAGGCTCGTTGCTAGTGTATAGCACGTGAGTGGTGATTTGGTTGTTTGGGTCATAATTGAGTTTAGCAAAAGAATATTGAACGACAAATTAGTTTGATGTCTTTTGAAAGTACTTTCTTACCAATTTTTTGGACTAAAAACATTTAAGACACGTTTGGATTGACTTTTTAAGGATAAGGTCAATAAAAAAAACATTAAGGACATGATTAGATCGACTTCGAAGTGCTTAAAAAGTACTTAAAAGTCTATTCAAAGCAATCTGAAGGCTTGTCTCAGCAACGTTTTTTACTTTTGAGCTTTGAAAGCACGTGTCAAGTTAGAAATCACTGAAACTGAGTTTGGATCTAGGACGGGAAATTGACATTTTTAACGATTGTTTTGGTAAAAAAAACATTAAGGATATATTTAGACCGACTTCTAAGTGCTTAAAAAGTACTTAAAAGTCGTTTCAAACTGGTCTAAAGGCTTGTCTCGGCAATGTTTTTTTTTTTACTTTTGAGCTCTGAAAGCACGTGTCAAGTTAAAAATTACTTACATTTTTTACTTTTGAGCTCTGAAAGCACGTGTCAAGTTAAAAATTACTTACATTTTTTTACTTTTGAGCTCTGAAAGCATGTGCCAAGTTAGAAATCACTTACCTTTCTTACTTTTGAGCTTTGAAAGCTCCTGTGTCAAGTAAGAAATCATTTGCCTTTTTTACTTTTGAGCTCTGAAAGCACGTGCCAAGTTAGAAATCCCTTGCGTTTTTTACTTTTGAGCTGTGAAAGCTCGTGTCAAGTTAGAAATCACTTGCGTTTTTTACTTTTAAGCTCTGTAAGCACGTGTCAAATTAGCAATCACTTGCGTTTTTTACTTTTGAGCGGTGAAAGCACATGTCAAGTTAGAAATCACTTACATTTTTTACTTTTGAGCTTTGAAAGCTCGTGTAAAGTTAGAAATCACTTGCGTTTTTTTACTTTTGAGCTTTGAAAGCACGTGTCAAGTTAACTAAAACTCGAGTTTGAATCGAGCAAATAGAACGGGAAATTAACATTCGTGCAGGCGTGTGCTTTCAGAGATTCTTACGAGAAGTTCAAGAAAGCAGGAGCTCAGGTTGTAGGCATTAGTGGCGATGATTCATCATCACACAAGGTAATTCATCATCCAAAATTTGTATTTGATCCAACGGCTATGATTTATTTGAAACATGTATTTGATCCAACGGCTAT
Organism: Cucurbita pepo subsp. pepo; assembly: GCF_002806865.2. NCBI lineage: Eukaryota > Viridiplantae > Streptophyta > Magnoliopsida > Cucurbitales > Cucurbitaceae > Cucurbita > Cucurbita pepo. Next base: position 3,862,561 of record NC_036654.1, on the reverse strand, counting down.
GATTTATTTGAAACATTTATTGGAATTATAGGCTTTTGCAAAGAAATATAGACTTCCATTCACATTGCTAAGTGATGAAGGTAACAAAGTGAGAAAAGAATGGGGAGTTCCTTCTGATCTCTTTGGTGCATTACCTGGTAGACAGACTTATGTTCTCGACAAGAACGGCATCGTGCAGCTCATTTATAATAACCAGTTCCAACCCGAGAAGCATATCGACGAGACGCTCAAATTACTTCAGACCCTTTAAATCTCCCTTGTTTATAGCTAGGATGTTTGTTTGTTCGTATCGTTCGAGAGGCAATTATTTGATTCTGAATCGCTAATATGAGCGAAGAATGATGATCGTTCTTGTTTTTGGTTTACTACTCGAAAGTGAAATTATGTATATTTGGATCATAATGCATTCTACTTTAATATGCTTTAGATCAAATTGTAGGATTGTATGAACTTTTGCATGTGAGAATTGATCGACCGTTCTTTTTACAGGTTCAAGAGCAAAACGTTCGACCAATCCTTTCACAAGTTCACGACCCGACTTATACCATTCTTTTTGAAATGGGTTCGAGTTAAAATTACTATAAAGTTTTTACGGGTTCAGAATGAAATCGTTACAAATAATTTTTTGAGTTTATGATTAAATCGCTATATAAAATCTCATGGTGCACTACACTATTTATTAAGATTAATCGAGAAGGTGAAAATGAATATAGCGTTGAACATAACTCGTTGTGGGAAACACTTGCACTATTTATTAAGATTAATCGAGAAGAGATTACACGACATTCGGTAGAATAATAATTAAATAAAAAACTAACCCATCAAAATTATTACATTATGAAATTTAAAATTTAAAATATAAAATCGAGATTTTAAAATTTTTTAAAAATACAAATGAATTTTACCGAGCTTACTTGGATACTTGTTACCTAGATAGCTTGGAATTCCTTTATTTCTTTCAGTATCTTGTTATCCCGAATGTGCTCCAACATATCTTCGTTGACCGTGGTTTTCAAGGCAAACATTTTTGTCTGCTTTGATTCTACATTTGCTTAAGGTGTTATTAACATCCTCATCTGGAGGTGTAATTTCGTTTTTCCAATGACCTATCGAAGGCCTTGTCCTATTAGATAGGATACCGTGCATATTGCTCACGAATTATAGTTGTTCGTGTTTAGTTTCTTGATTTCTTCGACGACTTGGAGATCACCCGTTTTTTTTTAGCAATACCTTAGTAATACCAAACAAGTTTTTTCAACATAAAACTTGTAGAGTCACGGGCTACTTACAACACAAAGAAACTCACTCAGTAATAATCTCAATAGATCAGACACCTATAACACATAGAACATGCTTGCAAAGTACAAAAAGAAGATGGTTGGGATTTATGCCATAATTTTTATTATTTTATTTGTAATTTAATTGTTATTCATTATATGAAAATTCAAGGTTATTAATGTAATCTTGAACGTGGTTGACATACAAAATGATCGTGTTCAAGTAATAACCTAAAGAGTCTATAGTATATGGATAAAGTTGGGTGCCTTATCCTGGTAACACTATTGATACAGCCCACTTTGTAATCGTTACAAATGATTTGATTCAAATCGTTCATGTGGAGACATGTAAGTGAGAGTATCTTATACAATGAGTTTGTATAAGACTGGACAAAGAAATATTTAATCTCTCTTTATAAATCCGTTAATTGAGAAGATTAATATTTCATATTGTGAATGTTTGCTGAATCCACTANTGAAGATCATATACGACTCGATCTTAATCCTGAGTAAGTTATGAACTCGTGCCTGTGAGGGCTTGTCCTTTAATTTACATGGGTGAGAATGATTCTTTTGGCGGATTCAATATACCTACCATTTTGGGACTTTGACCAAATAGGGAGTTGGGAACATAATATCATGAGATGAAATTCACTCTTTTCATATAAGAAAAGTAGATGAGTTGTTCTCTTAAGTACTGATTTCGGGACTTGAACAATAGGAACCCACTCTCTCATTGGCCTGAGAGGGACTTGGTTTATGGTTGGATCATAAATAAATTGTTGAGAATCAGTGGGCAAAAGATGTAATTACAGGGATAAAACGGACTTTTGACCCAGCTGTAATTATGAACAACTCGTGAGATCGACTTACTTGTAATGATTATATCAATGGACATAACTTGATTAATTAAAGAGTTAATTAAAAGATTCAATTTATTTGAAAGAAAATTTGAAGGGTTCAAATTGATATTTAAATACAGAGGAGAAAATAAATTTAATTTGGAATGTCAAATTAATATTTAATATATTAGATATAGAGAAAAATATATTGATCTAAAGAGTTTAAATTATTAGATATATTAAATAAAAAATATATTTATTGTATTTTGTAAAATTAAATATTAAAATAATGTAAATACATTCCATAAAAATATATTTGAAATTTGAATGAGATTCAAATTAGTTAAATATATATTAAGATATCTTATAATATCTTAATATATTAAATATGCAAATATATTATTTGATAAATATTATCCCAGATTTCATGAATAGGACCCTTGAGTTGAGCTAAATAGATACCAATCTCTCCTATTTTCTTCAGGGATTTTCTTTGAAGAGGCTCCCACAAGTCTTGACCTTATGTTCGAGTCATAGCAATCTCGTGGAATTTTAAATAGGTTTTGCATGGTTGGAAAACTTCAAGGACTTGCAAGCTATGGTTTCTACAAAGGTAGAGTTTTTGCTCTCGAGTTTATTGCTTTTGTTTTAATTCTTAATAAAAATCAAAACGATTCATAATGCTTCTGCTACGTGGATAAAGAGTTCATTCCCTTTAAACCTAGACTCCCACAAGAGGCGCAAGTGGAATTGATATGAACCAAGAGACATCAATCATATAATATACTTTAATGAAGATGTGAAGAAAAGGTTGTCAAAATTATCAAAAGATGTTTCAATTCATGTCACATAATGAAGTTTGATTGTTATAAATTTTGAGTGGGTTACANGTTTTTAATAGTTTCATTTTTTGAGGCTATATAAAGCCTCGTATGTTGTATTTGTAAGCAGGCTTGGAAAATATAGTAAAAGAAGCGTGCTCGTTTTTTAGTCAATGACTAAGTTTCTTTGCAATTCTATGTAGTTTAGGTTGCATGTAGAATCATTCAAGCTCGACATGATCAATCTTGCTTGTGGAGTGATTCGAATCTCAAACAAGTGTTTGAGATATTTGATCAACAAGAGTCATTCAAGCTAGACATGATCGATCTTGCTTGTGGAGTGATTCGAATCTCAATCAAGTGTTCTTGCCTTGAGATATTCGATCAACAAGGTAATCCGAATTTTACTCCCCTTGTAGTTGATTTCCTTATCTTATCAGGAATTGAATGGAGGAGAAAATGATAAAGAAGCTGATCTGAGAGCATGATCAGCTACACTGAGACTGAGATATGACCCACGGACTCCTACGACAGGCGCAAATGAAATTGGAGGGAGGAGAAAGTGATAAAGAATTCGGTCCATGAAGATGATCAACTACACTGGGACTGAAATATGACCGAGACTCCTACGTGAGACACAAATAGAATTGGAGGGAGGAGAAAGTGATAAAGAACTCGGTCCGATAGGATAATCAACTACACTGGAATTGAGATACGGCCTAGACTCCTACAGGAGGCGCAAATGGAATTGGAGGGATGAGAAATTGATAACGAACTCCGGTCCAAGAGGATAATCAGTTACACTAGGACTGAGATACGACTAAGACTCCTTCCGGAAGCTTCCTATCTAATAGAATAGGATCCCACGATCTTGAATCAAGTTGCTCTTCACCTATTGATAGCCTCTACTTGTGTCTTAGCTCATCCCGACTCAACATCAAAGTAGTCTCGGGAGCGCCATCCAACTGAAGTCATGAACTTAAAAAAAAAAAAAAAAAAAAAAAAAAAAAAAAAAAAAAAAAAAAAAAAAAAAAAAAAAAAAAAAAAA
>NC_036654.1:3850037-3857293 GCF_002806865.2 Cucurbita pepo subsp. pepo | reverse complement strand
GGATGCATATGATGTGGCTAATAAAATTGTCGATAAATCTAAATGTAGTTTTGAGCTCTCTCCTGATATTGTTTCTTCTGAGACAGTTAAAACCAATAGTGTCAGTGCAGTTGCACCGAAGGAAGAAAATGGAGCTCAAGTTACTTTGGCAGTTGAGAATTCCACAAAAATTGATGGAGTTGCACTACCCCTCTCTGCTAAAAAGGATGTTGGAAACGTTGTCATGAAGCAGGCATGTCCATCTTTTGCATAATTATCTATACTGCATTGCGTTTCTTGGTTTTATGTTGGAAGCATGGCATTAGTGGCACACATATTTTCATGATTGCAACGATTCCTAGAGTGTTTTAGATGAAATTTATTATTGTATTGAGGAAATCTCATACAGGTGTGGGGTATATAGAGCCAGTTTTTTTCTTGCTCCTGAGTGGATTTCTTATGCCAATGAGTAGTTTGTAGTAAACTACACTTCTGTGGTTATAACACTGGAGTTGTAGATAGCGTATACTCTCTGACTTCACTCATACAAATCTGTGGTCATGATCCTCGGGATGGGGTTAGTCTTTTGCCCTTCCGCGTCTATTTATTATCTCTTTGCCAATTCATGGTTTCTGAAAGAAGGGGGAAAGTGAAGAAGATAATCACAAAAGTTTTTGAATTTTTCAAGAATGTGTTGGGGTTGTGAAAAAAAGAGAAGCCAAGCTTCATGAAAATTACTGAAAGGCAATATCAGAAAGAGAGCGTAAAATAAAGGAGCGGTTTTAGAAAGAGAACTTAAAACAAAGAATATGGACAGTTATGGAATTATTTTCCCCTTTGAAACTCAAAGAGAGATTAACTTTTCGTAAGCCAACACCTCCTCCAAGGTCTCTTTAACTTCTAAAACTTCTATACATCCCAGGAAAAAAGTAGCTCGCGGGCCTTCCCTTCCCAGAAAGGACGAGTGAAACAATACGTCCTCCATCAGAAACCAACATGTTTTGTTGCAAGCCAAATGTACCCTGAAAATCTCCAAGATTGATGATCAACTATATAAGAATTTAATGCCTGTGTTAATCTATTTATATTCTGGAGCTATTTCTTTTTATTACACATTAACTTCTAGGGGGGTCGTGTTCTTCTGTTCTACTTTTCATTGTTTGGTAACTCGATCATTCAACTGCAGGGGAGTTGTACAGCACTTGACTATTTAGACGATGGTGTTGAAGGAAATTTTAGGAGTGCTGTGAAGCCTTACATTGAAGGTTTAGCTAGCTCTGCACATGAAATCAAGGATGCTCAGATTCATCAAGATGTTAAGTGTGGCAATTCAATTGATTCATTGAAGTCAGATGCCAAATTGAAAATAGAGAAGCAACATGATGTATCTGGAGAAGCTTTGAACTTCCAGGCTTCGTTGCACGCTGATGCTACAGAGCTGCAGAAGTGTAAAGATTGTATGCATGAGAGTTGTAAGGTGAATTCTGGTGGTGCAGTGTGTGGTTCACAATTGGATGGCCATAAGGCAGAAGAATTCAACAGAAGTTCTGAAGCTGCTAGCAATTTTCGTCTTGAAAAGGCTGATGAACAATATAGTAATCCATGTGAGTTTAAACAGGAATTGGACTTGCCAGAAGGCAACACAAAAGTGCATATTAGTTCTATGAAACCCCAAAATGGCTCTGAAGTTGGTGCCGAAAAGGCATCAAAATCGGGTGGAACGGTTTTCCACCAATCTGTATTACCAAGTCAACACAAAACAACACTATGTGTTGGGATGTCTTCCCCTGCATCGGCGAATATTATAATTTCTAAACCATCCATATCCAATGATTTAAAACCTGCAGATCCTGAAAACCCAGAAGGTACTGCTGCCAAACATGAGGCCGTGTCTGGAAGTTGTGGTAGCAGTAGGAAAGAGCGTTCTTCAAATGTTGACAGAGACGAAGAAAGGGAAAAACTTCCAAGGAGAAGAGTTAAAGAGCATCCAAGTGCTGCAGCAAATTCCTTATACTCTAGGGACTTGCAAGATCCTATTTCAAAAAGAACCACATCACAGTCAAAAGATTCTGTTGTGCCCTCAACGGTTAAGTCATCTATCGTACATGTATCGGACAGTTCAGGCAACAGCGAGTCAGTCGAGTCACATCTCAATCATAAGGGTTTAACTGCACAAAACAAGAGTGCAGAATCATGTTTGCCACAAAAAGTTGACAAGCCTAACCAGACGAACATTCTTCCTCCATCGAAGGTCAATCAGCGTCATGCAACAGCCATGTGCCCTCCAGCAACTACAAATCCATCTGCTGTTCTGAGTGATGAAGAGGTTCTTAAAAATTTTCAGTTTTTTCTTATTGAATTCTGATATGACTTAACGTGTAAATACTGTAATTACTTTGGCTTGTGGCAGCTTGCCTTCCTTTTGCATCAAGAGCTCAATAGCTCACCTAGAGTTCCTCGTGTACCGCGATTGCGTCAGCCAGGTAGCTCACCACAGTTGGGTTCTCCAAATGCAACAAGCATGCTAATAAAGCGATCTTCTTCTTCTAGGGGAAGAGATCATGCTACGGTAAAATATATGCATATATCTCCCTCTTACGCATGTACCAATTTACTCTACTTTTAGATACGCCGACGTGTTAGTTCTAAGAGTTATCTTTAAAGTATTTGTGGTTAGATATTTTATAGGCTTCTAGAATGAAAAACAAAGATGCCTTGAGAGATACATTTCGCAGTGCCTGTGAGCCTGACGACGATGTTAAAAGAACTGATGAAGTTCTATTTTCCCCTGATCAGAGAAGGCAAGAGACGAGTAATTCTGCAGAAGCTTCGAAGAGGGAAGAAAATGGAGCTCAAGCAAGACTGAATGCTCTTAAAAAAGGTCTTCTTTCAGCCTATGCTAGAAATACTACAAGTAGTGGTCCATCATCATCAGTGGAGGCAAATGATCATAACAATTCATCTATACGTAATTCACCAAGGAACACATCTGATGACGATACAGGCACCGTTGGAGAAGGTTCTGTTCATCACACCTTACCTGGTACGTGTGTGAACTGAACTGTATATGTGAAAGTTTTCGTCTCATTTCCATAAAATTAACGAATTTTACAATTTGGGACATCTGTCTTATTTCTATATAGGCTTGATCAATGAGATTATGAGCAAAGGAAGGCGTATGACTTACGAAGAACTATGTAATGCCGTATTGCCTGTATGGTTTTTTTCGATATGCAGTTTTTATTTATTTGAATGTTTAGGCTTATACATCCCTATTTGCTTATTTGTTTGGACAATCATAGAAGATTTATTTTTCTCCTTTTATTTTTTGTGTATTTGCTTACTTTGCTACTTTTCTTTGCAGCATTGGCATAACTTGAGGAAGCATAATGGAGAGCGCTATGCTTATTCAAGTCATTCACAAGCTGTTCTTGATTGTCTAAGAAACCGACACGAGTGGGCTCAACTGGTTGACCGCGGTCCAAAGGTATGCCTGTTATTTGTTTTTGAGCCATTTCTATTCCGCAACGGTGTATTGTAAGAGTGAGCACTTTGTGCCATGGAAGTTACATTAGAAATAGATTATAGTAGCCATAGTTGAGCCCTTTGTGCCATAGAAAAGCATCCATTTCGCCGAAAACAATAGCAAAATTAGAAAAAACTACCCAAAAGGAGATTACAAAATCTTTAGATAGGGAGCACCAAATGGAAGCAAACATTGTTACAAGGTCTCAAAATTCCTCAGAATAATCTCTCCTCCAACAACTCTTTGGTTTCTCTAGAACTATAGTCTCAAAATATTGGCTATTGCAACATTGAACCACAAAACAATCACTTGGTTCTTAAAAGGAGAAGCTTTCATCACCCTTTTGAGTAGCACCTTTCCAAGCCATAGGAACGAAAGAGTTTGGATTGGCTAACAGTATGCAAAAGGTTATGTTGGGTCTCCAAATAACTTCCATGGTTCGCATGAAAATCGTTTTCTTCGGGAATTTATATTAGTTTATACGATGGGTGTCGAATTAGGATTTTAATTTATAAATCAGGGAAGCTTTATAATCTTACTTTCTTTTAGAATCAGTAGAAAGAAAGAAATCAGAAAATATTTGCAAAAAAGACACAGACCTACACAACTTTTCGACAATATTGTTTACCAAACTATATCTTGGTGTAAACCGTCTAATAGTTTTACTTCCTATAGTTATACCTCCCTCGTTGTAAATTGGGAAGGTCTTTTTTAAACACCACGGATCTTCTGTAAATTTCAATCATAAAAAGAAAGAAAGACAGAAAGAAAGGTGTATTGGGTTAACTTTCCATCTGGCTGCCATAGTTTTTAATGGGGATAATCTAATTTTGAGACGTTTTCAATACCAGACAAATTCAAGTAGGAAAAGGCGCAAATTTGATGTCGAAGAATCCGAGGATAGTGAATATGGTAAAGGGAGAACAACAAAGGCAACAGAGGGCAAAGGCCTCGAGACCCAGAAAGAAGAGTTTCCGAAACGCAAGAGAAACACTCGAAAACGAAAACTAGCTCTTCAAGGAAAAGGTATAAAAGAGATTAGGAAGAGACGCAAGATGGAGATGTTTACTGATGATGACGACGACGTTGGGCTGCTTTCTGATTCAAGTGATGAAAGCGTGTTCAGTGAGGACGAGCTACAGGACGTTGATGAATGTTCAGAAAGAAGGGAAGCCTCTGGCTCCGATGACTAAGATGAGTAGTTTGGACGGTATTCTCCGAATTGTGGATGTAATTTCTTGTAGTTTTATCCGAGTTACGACACGCCATACCTAGCTAGGGCAGCCTTTGTTACATAGTTCTGGTAGTGTTTAACTTTTACTTAAGTTAGTTTCATCTTCATCAGGTTGCTTCATCTATCCTTTTTAGAATGGCAATTTGTGAATAGTACTGCTACTTGTGCATATATGTATTGATTCTAATATCTTTGGTGTATTAATTTTAGTGAAGAATTAGCCTTATTTTTCTTCCAAATACTGCTGTTAAGTAGGGTTCTCATAGGGGCTTGCTGTGTAGGTTGTGTGGAAATAGGTTGGAAGGGCTATACATTGCTGTGATGTGTAAGATTTTAATATGTAATATTGGATAATATTGATTAGCAAATTAAAACTGATCTTTTTGCTGTGTTTAATCCCGTGTTTAATGTTGTTTTCGGGAATAATTTGAGCCCCTAATCTTTTAGTTGAATGTATATTGTGCTTGGGCAGTGAGAGCTTTCAGCCACATGGATCGTTCAATGTGTTCATTGGTGCCTGATCTTGAGATGTGGATCATCCAAGGCACATTAGCATGACGTACTTCTCTTGTTTGAATTGGGGTTTGAAACCAAACTTCCCCTCAGGAGGATAGATGGGTCGACTCAGGTGAGATCAAATGTAGATCCAGTTTTCTATTCACTCGTGGGATCCGGCCGGTTTTAGGGGACCACCTTGGCTCCTCTCTTCTCAAGAATCCATGTCATCCTTTATCAGTATGGACAGTTATCTCTTGAGCACAGGTTTAGGTTCGGTCTCAATGGGAAAATAAAATGGACCACCTAACAATGTATCTTCATATGCCAAGAACTACGAGATTGCCCCTTTCATTTTGGGGTGACGGAGGGATCATACCGGAGCTTTTTTTTTCATGCTTCTCTCGAAGGTCGGGAGGAAGCTCCAATTAATAGGATTTTCTTAATCCTCCCTTCCTCAAAGCAAAAGGAAGAACGTGAAATTATTTTTCCTTTCTTCTACCGAGACTTGGAGATTTGAAAAGGGATCTTAGAGTGTCTAGAGTTGGGCTAGGAAGATTTCTTAATGCCTTCTTTTTCTTCTCATCTGAGACTTGATGTTCATTGAGATATAGCTAATTCAAAGACTATATTTTGCAACAAACCGAATTGAAGAACGCTATGATGATCCGTTTGTTTTATAGAACATTGAGGTGTTCGGTCATTTGGAGTCGATTTAACCTCACAAATGTACATATTTCAAACATTTTGTAAGTTTTTGCCATTAAGCATCAAATAGTACAAATACTTCTCACTATAAGCGAACATGAAAACTATACACGAAGTTAAACTCTCATTTGACTCAATCATTGTCAATCATTTAGGATGTCTTGGTTCTTGTCTGAAAATGAATATTTAAAACAAAAAAGTCGAGTACTAAAAATACCTAATAAATTACCTTTTTGTTGAGGGTCGTGTAATGCAACATGCAACATGACATGTTCCTTCTTAATGGGACCTAAAACCATGGTTTTGGGTCCCAATTATTTTATGTTCGGGATGTGTATCATTTCATACACATAGTTCTATGTATACCCTCAACCACTGTCTGTATGTGGAGCCCACCGAGCTCATACCACTTTTGTACATTTTGAGCTTCGCTTGGTGCACACCACTTTCATATGTAAGTGATATCAACCAACATCACAATTTACTCAACCAAATCTTCACAACAACTTAAGTCGAAGAGGAGCTAAGATAACAATGGTGTATAATATGTGAATTTGTACCTAACAACAACAACAAAAAAAAAAAAAAAAAAAAAAAAAAAAAAAAAAAAAAAAAAAAAAAAAAAANTAAGGAGAAGGAGAAGGAGAACGGGGTTAGTGACGTCAACAACTACTTTAATAGAAAGTATTAGCGGAGAATGTCAGCATGACATCAGTCAATTTCTTTGATCTCGTCCATTTATTTTTTTTATGGTTTTTGAGGCTCATGGAGTCCATTTTCGAGCGGTTATCACCAAATTTATTCTTTTAATTTAATTTAAGACATTTTTGAAGAATTTTAGAAAAATTATAATTTTCAATGAGCTCGAACCAACCCCGAGAATTCAACTGGCCAAGTAAGTCATGGACATAAATTTTGCCGAACAGTTATAGTAAGACAATACAACATGAATCAAATAAAGGGTTTGAAACACTCTATGATTATACTGAATAATTATGAATTTCGAATAAATACAAAATTTTAAAAAAACTTAAAAAAAAAAAAAGTTAGCAATCGGAGAACCCAACCCGAAAATAGAGGGTTGGGTTGTGAAAATTTTTGGGTCGGGTGAACCAACCCAACTCTTGAGTTGCATGAAAAAAAAAATCTCTCAACCCAACCCAATGCAACCCGAACCATATATACCCCTAAATTTCTTGAACGAGCATGACCAACCTTGCTCAGATTTTAATTTAAAAGATTCACTTTATTATAAGAAAATAGATGAAGTGATAAAAAACAAAAACAAAACAAAACAAAAAAAAAAAAAAAAAA